>NC_083114.1:21602342-21681129 GCF_949774975.1 Lagenorhynchus albirostris | reverse complement strand
TAAGTCCTGTTCTTCCTGTGGCACTGCAGGCTTCTGAATAGCCACAGGCCCAGGGGAGCGGCTACGGCGTTCCTTGGTTGAGGCAGTTCGCTTGAAGCGGGACACCCTACTTCGAGAAGCTGATTCAGGGAAGGAAACACAGGGTAACCTGTGTCTCTTTGGGCTTGTTAGACACCACAGTGGGGTATGCTGAGTGTGCCCATGGAAACGGGGTCCTGCTGGAACTAGCCTTGCTTTCCCATTTTGAAGGCTGCATTCACGCTGCCTTGAAGCTGCCTGACATTCCCTGCACTTGATAGGCCTGTAAACACTGTAAGAATGCTTCCGGGGAGAGAATGAATTTGCTGTCCAAACCAGGTGCTTCCGTGACTGCGGTGTGGTCAGCCTGCCAAGCTCTAGCACTGAAAGGAAACTCAACGTGTGAACTTGCCTCCAGTTTAAGCCCTTAGTAGCCATGTAGATACGGAGGCGTACAGCTCTTTCCGTGAGTTCTTAGTCGCTTATACGCTTTCTTTGAAAGGAAGTACACGTCTGAGGACTCCTAGTCCTCTCGGGTATGCATCATTTCCCCTCCAAGTTCACTGAGTACCTCCAGACCCCCGTGGGCCGGCTGCGAAACTTCGAGTCCCATTTGTTGATCCCTTGGAGGCCCTCTGTGCGTGCCTAGAGACGGGCGACACCCTGTACGTTCCTTGAGGAGAGCTACATTTCCAGAGACCTCGAACGGCCTCAGGCCAACATTGCTGCTGAGTCCGAAGAGCCCAGGAAGACTTTGTCATGGCCCTTGTGTGAGCTGCCATGTGACAACACCCTGCTTTGAATGCTTCGAGGCCCTGGTACCTGGAGTCACTCTGCTCGAGGAGAAAGTCAGCATCTTGCCATGCGCCGTCGCTGACGGCACACCCAGCGGAAACACATGCCTGGAAGTAAGGCCCTGATTTGCCGTGCAGAAGCGGAGGCGTGCAGCGGTTTCCATGAGCCGGTGGCCTGTGTTCTGCGTACCTTTAACGGCAGCACAGTTTTCTGGGCACTTAGGAGGCTAGCGTGGGCACCCTGTTGCCGGCAGGAACACTGAGTACCCCCAGGCGCACCTGGGTCTGCTAAGCAACGTCCACTCCCGTAGCCCTTCAGGGCCCCTCCGAGCATGCCGAGCATAGGGAAACGCACTGCACTGTCTTTTGGAGCATCTGAATTTCCTCAGCACTCGGGCACGTGCACGAACGCCGTTCTGGCACGTCCCGCATGGCGTAGAAGTCTTAGGCGTCGCCTTAGTCTGAGCAGCACTCAGAGTAGCCCTCGGCTTCGCATTCCATCTAGGACCTCCTGCCTGAAATCACCGTGCCTCCTCGAGGAAGTCGGCTTGCGTTCTGACTGCAGTTTAAGTCCTGTTCTTCCTGTGGCACTGCAGGCTTCTGAATAGCCACAGGCCCAGGGGAGCGGCTACGGCGTTCCTTGGTTGAGGCAGTTCGCTTGAAGCGGGACACCCTACTTCGAGAAGCTGATTCAGGGAAGGAAACACAGGGTAACCTGTGTCTCTTTGGGCTTGTTAGACACCACAGTGGGGTATGCTGAGTGTGCCCATGGAAACGGGGGCCTGCTGGAACTAGCCTTGCTTTCCCATTTTGAAGGCTGCATTCACGCTGCCTTGAAGCTGCCTGACATTCCCTGCACTTGATAGGCCTGTAAACACTGTAAGAATGCTTCCGGGGAGAGAATGAATTTGCTGTCCAAACCAGGTGCTTCCGTGACTGCGGTGTGGTCAGCCTGCCAAGCTCTAGCACTGAAAGGAAACTCAACGTGTGAACTTGCCTCCAGTTTAAGCCCTTAGTAGCCATGTAGATACGGAGGCGTACAGCTCTTTCCGTGAGTTCTTAGTCGCTTATACGCTTTCTTTGAAAGGAAGTACACGTCTGAGGACTCCTAGTCCTCTCGGGTATGCATCATTTCCCCTCCAAGTTCACTGAGTACCTCCAGACCCCCGTGGGCCGGCTGCGAAACTTCGAGTCCCATTTGTTGATCCCTTGGAGGCCCTCTGTGCGTGCCTAGAGACGGGCGACACCCTGTACGTTCCTTGAGGAGAGCTACATTTCCAGAGACCTCGAACGGCCTCAGGCCAACATTGCTGCTGAGTCCGAAGGGCCCAGGAAGACTTTGTCATGGCCCTTGTGTGAGCTGCCATGTGACAACACTCTGCTTTGAATGCTTCGAGGCCCTGGTACCTGGAGTCACTCTGCTCGAGGAGAAAGTCAGCATCTTGCCATGCGCCGTCGCTGACGGCACACCCAGCGGAAACACATGCCTGGAAGTAAGGCCCTGATTTGCCGTGCAGAAGCGGAGGCGTGCAGCGGTTTCCATGAGCCGGTGGCCTGTGTTCTGCGTACCTTTAACGGCAGCACAGTTTTCTGGGCACTTAGGAGGCTAGCGTGGGCACCCTGTTGCCGGCAGGAACACTGAGTACCCCCAGGCGCACCTGGGTCTGCTAAGCAACGTCCACTCCCGTAGCCCTTCAGGGCCCCTCCGAGCATGCCGAGCATAGGGAAACGCACTGCACTGTCTTTTGGAGCATCTGAATTTCCTCAGCACTCGGGCACGTGCACGAACGCCGTTCTGGCACGTCCCGCATGGCGTAGAAGTCTTAGGCGTCGCCTTAGTCTGAGCAGCACTCAGAGTAGCCCTCGGCTTCGCATTCCATCTAGGACCTCCTGCCTGAAATCACCGTGCCTCCTCGAGGAAGTCGGCTTGCGTTCTGACTGCAGTTTAAGTCCTGTTCTTCCTGTGGCACTGCAGGCTTCTGAATAGCCACAGGCCCAGGGGAGCGGCTACGGCGTTCCTTGGTTGAGGCAGTTCGCTTGAAGCGGGACACCCTACTTCGAGAAGCTGATTCAGGGAAGGAAACACAGGGTAACCTGTGTCTCTTTGGGCTTGTTAGACACCACAGTGGGGTATGCTGAGTGTGCCCATGGAAACGGGGGCCTGCTGGAACTAGCCTTGCTTTCCCATTTTGAAGGCTGCATTCACGCTGCCTTGAAGCTGCCTGACATTCCCTGCACTTGCTAGGCCTGTAAACACTGTAAGAATGCTTCCGGGGAGAGAATGAATTTGCTGTCCAAACCAGGTGCTTCCGTGACTGCGGTGTGGTCAGCCTGCCAAGCTCTAGCACTGAAAGGAAACTCAACGTGTGAACTTGCCTCCAGTTTAAGCCCTTAGTAGCCATGTAGATACGGAGGCGTACAGCTCTTTCCGTGAGTTCTTAGTCGCTTATACGCTTTCTTTGAAAGGAAGTACACGTCTGAGGACTCCTAGTCCTCTCGGGTATGCATCATTTCCCCTCCAAGTTCACTGAGTACCTCCAGACCCCCGTGGGCCGGCTGCGAAACTTCGAGTCCCATTTGTTGATCCCTTGGAGGCCCTCTGTGCGTGCCTAGAGACGGGCGACAACCTGTACGTTCCTTGAGGAGAGCTACATTTCCAGAGACCTCGAACGGCCTCAGGCCAACATTGCTGCTGAGTCCGAAGGGCCCAGGAAGACTTTGTCATGGCCCTTGTGTGAGCTGCCATGTGACAACACCCTGCTTTGAATGCTTCGAGGCCCTCGTACCTGGAGTCACTCTGCTCGAGGAGAAAGTCAGCATCTTGCCATGCGCCGTCGCTGACGGCACACCCAGCGGAAACACATGCCTGGAAGTAAGGCCCTGATTTGCCGTGCAGAAGCGGAGGCGTGCAGCGGCTTCCATGAGCCGGTGGCCTGTGTTCTGCGTACCTTTAACGGCAGCACAGTTTTCTGGGCACCTAGGAGGCTAGCGTGGGCACCCTGTTGCCGGCAGGAACACTGAGTACCCCCAGGCGCACCTGGGTCTGCTAAGCAACGTCCACTCCCGTAGCCCTTCAGGGCCCCTCCGTGCATGCCGAGCATAGGGAAAGGCACTGCACTGTCTTTTGGAGCATCCGAATTTCCTCAGCACTCGGGCACGTTCACGAACGCCGTTCTGGCACGTCCCGCATGGCGTAGAAGTCTTAGGCGTCGCCTTAGTCTGAGCAGCACTCAGAGTAGCCCTCGGCTTCGCATTCCATCTAGGACCTCCTGCCTGAAATCACCGTGCCTCCTCGAGTAAGTCGGCTTGCGTTCTGACTGCAGTTTAAGTCCTGTTCTTCCTGTGGCACTGCAGGCTTCTGAATAGCCACAGGCCCAGGGGAGCGGCTACGGCGTTCCTTGGTTGAGGCAGTTCGCTTGAAGCGGGACACCCTACTTCGAGACGCTGATTCAGGGAAGGAAACGCAGGGTAACCTGTGTCTCTTTGGGCTTGTTAGAAACCACAGTGGGGTATGCTGAGTGTGCCCATGGAAACGGGGGCCTGCTGGAACTAGCCTTGCTTTCCCATTTTGAAGGCTGCATTCACGCTGCCTTGAAGCTGCCTGACATTCCCTGCACTTGCTAGGCCTGTAAACACTGTAAGAATGCTTCCGGGGAGAGAATGAATTTGCTGTCCAAACCAGGTGCTTCCGTGACTGCGGTGTGGTCAGCCTGCCAAGCTCTAGCACTGAAAGGAAACTCAACGTGTGAACTTGCCTCCAGTTTAAGCCCTTAGTAGCCATGTAGATACGGAGGCGTACAGCTCTTTCCGTGAGTTCTTAGTCGCTTATACGCTTTCTTTGAAAGGAAGTACACGTCTGAGGACTCCTAGTCCTCTCGGGTATGCATCATTTCCCCTCCAAGTTCACTGAGTACCTCCAGACCCCCGTGGGCCGGCTGCGAAACTTCGAGTCCCATTTGTTGATCCCTTGGAGGCCCTCTGTGCGTGCCTAGAGACGGGCGACACCCTGTACGTTCCTTGAGGAGAGCTACATTTCCAGAGACCTCGAACGGCCTCAGGCCAACATTGCTGCTGAGTCCGAAGGGCCCAGGAAGACTTTGTCATGGCCCTTGTGTGAGCTGCCATGTGACAACACCCTGCTTTGAATGCTTCGAGGCCCTCGTACCTGGAGTCACTCTGCTCGAGGAGAAAGTCAGCATCTTGCCATGCGCCGTCGCTGACGGCACACCCAGCGGAAACACATGCCTGGAAGTAAGGCCCTGATTTACCGTGCAGAAGCGGAGGCGTGCAGCGGTTTCCATGAGCCGGTGGCCTGTGTTCTGCGTACCTTTAACGGCAGCACAGTTTTCTGGGCACCTAGGAGGCTAGCGTGGGCACCCTGTTGCCGGCAGGAACACTGAGTACCCCCAGGCGCACCTGGGTCTGCTAAGCAACGTCCACTCCCGTAGCCCTTCAGGGCCCCTCCGAGCATGCCGAGCATAGGGAAACGCACTGCACTGTCTTTTGGAGCATCCGAATTTCCTCAGCACTCGGGCACGTTCACGAACGCCGTTCTGGCACGTCCCGCATGGCGTAGAAGTCTTAGGCGTCGCCTTAGTCTGAGCAGCACTCAGAGTAGCCCTCGGCTTCGCATTCCATCTAGGACCTCCTGCCTGAAATCACCGTGCCTCCTCGAGGAAGTCGGCTTGCGTTCTGACTGCAGTTTAAGTCCTGTTCTTCCTGTGGCACTGCAGGCTTCTGAATAGCCACAGGCCCAGGGGAGCGGCTACGGCGTTCCTTGGTTGAGGCAGTTCGCTTGAAGCGGGACACCCTACTTCGAGAAGCTGATTCAGGGAAGGAAACACAGGGTAACCTGTGTCTCTTTGGGCTTGTTAGACACCACAGTGGGGTATGCTGAGTGTGCCCATGGAAACGGGGGCCTGCTGGAACTAGCCTTGCTTTCCCATTTTGAAGGCTGCATTCACGCTGCCTTGAAGCTGCCTGACATTCCCTGCACTTGCTAGGCCTGTAAACACTGTAAGAATGCTTCCGGGGAGAGAATGAATTTGCTGTCCAAACCAGGTGCTTCCGTGACTGCGGTGTGGTCAGCCTGCCAAGCTCTAGCACTGAAAGGAAACTCAACGTGTGAACTTGCCTCCAGTTTAAGCCCTTAGTAGCCATGTAGATACGGAGGCGTACAGCTCTTTCCGTGAGTTCTTAGTCGCTTATACGCTTTCTTTGAAAGGAAGTACACGTCTGAGGACTCCTAGTCCTCTCGGGTATGCATCATTTCCCCTCCAAGTTCACTGAGTACCTCCAGACCCCCGTGGGCCGGCTGCGAAACTTCGAATCCCATTTGTGGATCCCTTGGAGGCCCTCTGTGCGTGCCTAGAGACGGGCGACACCCTGTACGTTCCTTGAGGAGAGCTACATTTCCAGAGACCTCGAACGGCCTCAGGCCAACATTGCTGCTGAGTCCGAAGGGCCCAGGAAGACTTTGTCATGGCCCTTGTGTGAGCTGCCATGTGACAACACTCTGCTTTGAATGCTTCGAGGCCCTCGTACCTGGAGTCACTCTGCTCGAGGAGAAAGTCAGCATCTTGCCATGCGCCGTCGCTGACGGCACACCCAGCGGAAACACATGCCTGGAAGTAAGGCCCTGATTTGCCGTGCAGAAGCGGAGGCGTGCAGCGGTTTCCATGAGCCGGTGGCCTGTGTTCTGCGTACCTTTAACGGCAGCACAGTTTTCTGGGCACTTAGGAGGCTAGCGTGGGCACCCTGTTGCCGGCAGGAACACTGAGTACCCCCAGGCGCACCTGGGTCTGCTAAGCAACGTCCACTCCCGTAGCCCTTCAGGGCCCCTCCGAGCATGCCGAGCATAGGGAAACGCACTGCACTGTCTTTTGGAGCATCTGAATTTCCTCAGCACTCGGGCACGTGCACGAACGCCGTTCTGGCACGTCCCGTATGGCGTAGAAGTCTTAGGCGTCGCCTTAGTCTGAGCAGCACTCAGAGTAGCCCTCGGCTTCGCATTCCATCTAGGACCTCCTGCCTGAAATCACCGTGCCTCCTCGAGGAAGTCGGCTTGCGTTCTGACTGCAGTTTAAGTCCTGTTCTTCCTGTGGCACTGCAGGCTTCTGAATAGCCACAGGCCCAGGGGAGCGGCTACGGCGTTCCTTGGTTGAGGCAGTTCGCTTGAAGCGGGACACCCTACTTCGAGAAGCTGATTCAGGGAAGGAAACACAGGGTAACCTGTGTCTCTTTGGGCTTGTTAGACACCACAGTGGGGTATGCTGAGTGTGCCCATGGAAACGGGGGCCTGCTGGAACTAGCCTTGCTTTCCCATTTTGAAGGCTGCATTCACGCTGCCTTGAAGCTGCCTGACATTCCCTGCACTTGCTAGGCCTGTAAACACTGTAAGAATGCTTCCGGGGAGAGAATGAATTTGCTGTCCAAACCAGGTGCTTCCGTGACTGCGGTGTGGTCAGCCTGCCAAGCTCTAGCACTGAAAGGAAACTCAACGTGTGAACTTGCCTCCAGTTTAAGCCCTTAGTAGCCATGTAGATACGGAGGCGTACAGCTCTTTCCGTGAGTTCTTAGTCGCTTATACGCTTTCTTTGAAAGGAAGTACACGTCTGAGGACTCCTAGTCCTCTCGGGTATGCATCATTTCCCCTCCAAGTTCACTGAGTACCTCCAGACCCCCGTGGGCCGGCTGCGAAACTTCGAGTCCCATTTGTTGATCCCTTGGAGGCCCTCTGTGCGTGCCTAGAGACGGGCGACACCCTGTACGTTCCTTGAGGAGAGCTACATTTCCAGAGACCTCGAACGGCCTCAGGCCAACATTGCTGCTGAGTCCGAAGGGCCCAGGAAGACTTTGTCATGGCCCTTGTGTGAGCTGCCATGTGACAACACCCTGCTTTGAATGCTTCGAGGCCCTCGTACCTGGAGTCACTCTGCTCGAGGAGAAAGTCAGCATCCTGCCATGCGCCGTCGCTGACGGCACACCCAGCGGAAACACATGCCTGGAAGTAAGGCCCTGATTTACCGTGCAGAAGCGGAGGCGTGCAGCGGTTTCCATGAGCCAGTGGCCTGTGTTCTGCGTACCTTTAACGGCAGCACAGTTTTCTGGGCACCTAGGAGGCTAGCGTGGGCACCCTGTTGCCGGCAGGAACACTGAGTACCCCCAGGCGCACCTGGGTCTGCTAAGCAACGTCCACTCCCGTAGCCCTTCAGGGCCCCTCCGAGCATGCCGAGCATAGGGAAACGCACTGCACTGTCTTTTGGAGCATCCGAATTTCCTCAGCACTCGGGCACGTGCACGAACGCCGTTCTGGCACGTCCCGCATGGCGTAGAAGTCTTAGGCGTCGCCTTAGTCTGAGCAGCACTCAGAGTAGCCCTCGGCTTCGCATTCCATCTAGGACCTCCTGCCTGAAATCACCGTGCCTCCTCGAGGAAGTCGGCTTGCGTTCTGACTGCAGTTTAAGTCCTGTTCTTCCTGTGGCACTGCAGGCTTCTGAATAGCCACAGGCCCAGGGGAGCGGCTACGGCGTTCCTTGGTTGAGGCAGTTCGCTTGAAGCGGGACACCCTACTTCGAGAAGCTGATTCAGGGAAGGAAACACAGGGTAACCTGTGTCTCTTTGGGCTTGTTAGACACCACAGTGGGGTATGCTGAGTGTGCCCATGGAAACGGGGTCCTGCTGGAACTAGCCTTGCTTTCCCATTTTGAAGGCTGCATTCACGCTGCCTTGAAGCTGCCTGACATTCCCTGCACTTGATAGGCCTGTAAACACTGTAAGAATGCTTCCGGGGAGAGAATGAATTTGCTGTCCAAACCAGGTGCTTCCGTGACTGCGGTGTGGTCAGCCTGCCAAGCTCTAGCACTGAAAGGAAACTCAACGTGTGAACTTGCCTCCAGTTTAAGCCCTTAGTAGCCATGTAGATACGGAGGCGTACAGCTCTTTCCGTGAGTTCTTAGTCGCTTATACGCTTTCTTTGAAAGGAAGTACACGTCTGAGGACTCCTAGTCCTCTCGGGTATGCATCATTTCCCCTCCAAGTTCACTGAGTACCTCCAGACCCCCGTGGGCCGGCTGCGAAACTTCGAGTCCCATTTGTTGATCCCTTGGAGGCCCTCTGTGCGTGCCTAGAGACGGGCGACACCCTGTACGTTCCTTGAGGAGAGCTACATTTCCAGAGACCTCGAACGGCCTCAGGCCAACATTGCTGCTGAGTCCGAAGAGCCCAGGAAGACTTTGTCATGGCCCTTGTGTGAGCTGCCATGTGACAACACCCTGCTTTGAATGCTTCGAGGCCCTGGTACCTGGAGTCACTCTGCTCGAGGAGAAAGTCAGCATCTTGCCATGCGCCGTCGCTGACGGCACACCCAGCGGAAACACATGCCTGGAAGTAAGGCCCTGATTTGCCGTGCAGAAGCGGAGGCGTGCAGCGGTTTCCATGAGCCGGTGGCCTGTGTTCTGCGTACCTTTAACGGCAGCACAGTTTTCTGGGCACTTAGGAGGCTAGCGTGGGCACCCTGTTGCCGGCAGGAACACTGAGTACCCCCAGGCGCACCTGGGTCTGCTAAGCAACGTCCACTCCCGTAGCCCTTCAGGGCCCCTCCGAGCATGCCGAGCATAGGGAAACGCACTGCACTGTCTTTTGGAGCATCTGAATTTCCTCAGCACTCGGGCACGTGCACGAACGCCGTTCTGGCACGTCCCGCATGGCGTAGAAGTCTTAGGCGTCGCCTTAGTCTGAGCAGCACTCAGAGTAGCCCTCGGCTTCGCATTCCATCTAGGACCTCCTGCCTGAAATCACCGTGCCTCCTCGAGGAAGTCGGCTTGCGTTCTGACTGCAGTTTAAGTCCTGTTCTTCCTGTGGCACTGCAGGCTTCTGAATAGCCACAGGCCCAGGGGAGCGGCTACGGCGTTCCTTGGTTGAGGCAGTTCGCTTGAAGCGGGACACCCTACTTCGAGAAGCTGATTCAGGGAAGGAAACACAGGGTAACCTGTGTCTCTTTGGGCTTGTTAGACACCACAGTGGGGTATGCTGAGTGTGCCCATGGAAACGGGGGCCTGCTGGAACTAGCCTTGCTTTCCCATTTTGAAGGCTGCATTCACGCTGCCTTGAAGCTGCCTGACATTCCCTGCACTTGATAGGCCTGTAAACACTGTAAGAATGCTTCCGGGGAGAGAATGAATTTGCTGTCCAAACCAGGTGCTTCCGTGACTGCGGTGTGGTCAGCCTGCCAAGCTCTAGCACTGAAAGGAAACTCAACGTGTGAACTTGCCTCCAGTTTAAGCCCTTAGTAGCCATGTAGATACGGAGGCGTACAGCTCTTTCCGTGAGTTCTTAGTCGCTTATACGCTTTCTTTGAAAGGAAGTACACGTCTGAGGACTCCTAGTCCTCTCGGGTATGCATCATTTCCCCTCCAAGTTCACTGAGTACCTCCAGACCCCCGTGGGCCGGCTGCGAAACTTCGAGTCCCATTTGTTGATCCCTTGGAGGCCCTCTGTGCGTGCCTAGAGACGGGCGACACCCTGTACGTTCCTTGAGGAGAGCTACATTTCCAGAGACCTCGAACGGCCTCAGGCCAACATTGCTGCTGAGTCCGAAGGGCCCAGGAAGACTTTGTCATGGCCCTTGTGTGAGCTGCCATGTGACAACACTCTGCTTTGAATGCTTCGAGGCCCTCGTACCTGGAGTCACTCTGCTCGAGGAGAAAGTCAGCATCTTGCCATGCGCCGTCGCTGACGGCACACCCAGCGGAAACACATGCCTGGAAGTAAGGCCCTGATTTGCCGTGCAGAAGCGGAGGCGTGCAGCGGTTTCCATGAGCCGGTGGCCTGTGTTCTGCGTACCTTTAACGGCAGCACAGTTTTCTGGGCACTTAGGAGGCTAGCGTGGGCACCCTGTTGCCGGCAGGAACACTGAGTACCCCCAGGCGCACCTGGGTCTGCTAAGCAACGTCCACTCCCGTAGCCCTTCAGGGCCCCTCCGAGCATGCCGAGCATAGGGAAACGCACTGCACTGTCTTTTGGAGCATCTGAATTTCCTCAGCACTCGGGCACGTGCACGAACGCCGTTCTGGCACGTCCCGCATGGCGTAGAAGTCTTAGGCGTCGCCTTAGTCTGAGCAGCACTCAGAGTAGCCCTCGGCTTCGCATTCCATCTAGGACCTCCTGCCTGAAATCACCGTGCCTCCTCGAGGAAGTCGGCTTGCGTTCTGACTGCAGTTTAAGTCCTGTTCTTCCTGTGGCACTGCAGGCTTCTGAATAGCCACAGGCCCAGGGGAGCGGCTACGGCGTTCCTTGGTTGAGGCAGTTCGCTTGAAGCGGGACACCCTACTTCGAGAAGCTGATTCAGGGAAGGAAACACAGGGTAACCTGTGTCTCTTTGGGCTTGTTAGACACCACAGTGGGGTATGCTGAGTGTGCCCATGGAAACGGGGGCCTGCTGGAACTAGCCTTGCTTTCCCATTTTGAAGGCTGCATTCACGCTGCCTTGAAGCTGCCTGACATTCCCTGCACTTGCTAGGCCTGTAAACACTGTAAGAATGCTTCCGGGGAGAGAATGAATTTGCTGTCCAAACCAGGTGCTTCCGTGACTGCGGTGTGGTCAGCCTGCCAAGCTCTAGCACTGAAAGGAAACTCAACGTGTGAACTTGCCTCCAGTTTAAGCCCTTAGTAGCCATGTAGATACGGAGGCGTACAGCTCTTTCCGTGAGTTCTTAGTCGCTTATACGCTTTCTTTGAAAGGAAGTACACGTCTGAGGACTCCTAGTCCTCTCGGGTATGCATCATTTCCCCTCCAAGTTCACTGAGTACCTCCAGACCCCCGTGGGCCGGCTGCGAAACTTCGAGTCCCATTTGTTGATCCCTTGGAGGCCCTCTGTGCGTGCCTAGAGACGGGCGACAACCTGTACGTTCCTTGAGGAGAGCTACATTTCCAGAGACCTCGAACGGCCTCAGGCCAACATTGCTGCTGAGTCCGAAGGGCCCAGGAAGACTTTGTCATGGCCCTTGTGTGAGCTGCCATGTGACAACACCCTGCTTTGAATGCTTCGAGGCCCTCGTACCTGGAGTCACTCTGCTCGAGGAGAAAGTCAGCATCTTGCCATGCGCCGTCGCTGACGGCACACCCAGCGGAAACACATGCCTGGAAGTAAGGCCCTGATTTGCCGTGCAGAAGCGGAGGCGTGCAGCGGCTTCCATGAGCCGGTGGCCTGTGTTCTGCGTACCTTTAACGGCAGCACAGTTTTCTGGGCACCTAGGAGGCTAGCGTGGGCACCCTGTTGCCGGCAGGAACACTGAGTACCCCCAGGCGCACCTGGGTCTGCTAAGCAACGTCCACTCCCGTAGCCCTTCAGGGCCCCTCCGTGCATGCCGAGCATAGGGAAAGGCACTGCACTGTCTTTTGGAGCATCCGAATTTCCTCAGCACTCGGGCACGTTCACGAACGCCGTTCTGGCACGTCCCGCATGGCGTAGAAGTCTTAGGCGTCGCCTTAGTCTGAGCAGCACTCAGAGTAGCCCTCGGCTTCGCATTCCATCTAGGACCTCCTGCCTGAAATCACCGTGCCTCCTCGAGTAAGTCGGCTTGCGTTCTGACTGCAGTTTAAGTCCTGTTCTTCCTGTGGCACTGCAGGCTTCTGAATAGCCACAGGCCCAGGGGAGCGGCTACGGCGTTCCTTGGTTGAGGCAGTTCGCTTGAAGCGGGACACCCTACTTCGAGACGCTGATTCAGGGAAGGAAACGCAGGGTAACCTGTGTCTCTTTGGGCTTGTTAGAAACCACAGTGGGGTATGCTGAGTGTGCCCATGGAAACGGGGGCCTGCTGGAACTAGCCTTGCTTTCCCATTTTGAAGGCTGCATTCACGCTGCCTTGAAGCTGCCTGACATTCCCTGCACTTGCTAGGCCTGTAAACACTGTAAGAATGCTTCCGGGGAGAGAATGAATTTGCTGTCCAAACCAGGTGCTTCCGTGACTGCGGTGTGGTCAGCCTGCCAAGCTCTAGCACTGAAAGGAAACTCAACGTGTGAACTTGCCTCCAGTTTAAGCCCTTAGTAGCCATGTAGATACGGAGGCGTACAGCTCTTTCCGTGAGTTCTTAGTCGCTTATACGCTTTCTTTGAAAGGAAGTACACGTCTGAGGACTCCTAGTCCTCTCGGGTATGCATCATTTCCCCTCCAAGTTCACTGAGTACCTCCAGACCCCCGTGGGCCGGCTGCGAAACTTCGAGTCCCATTTGTTGATCCCTTGGAGGCCCTCTGTGCGTGCCTAGAGACGGGCGACACCCTGTACGTTCCTTGAGGAGAGCTACATTTCCAGAGACCTCGAACGGCCTCAGGCCAACATTGCTGCTGAGTCCGAAGGGCCCAGGAAGACTTTGTCATGGCCCTTGTGTGAGCTGCCATGTGACAACACCCTGCTTTGAATGCTTCGAGGCCCTCGTACCTGGAGTCACTCTGCTCGAGGAGAAAGTCAGCATCTTGCCATGCGCCGTCGCTGACGGCACACCCAGCGGAAACACATGCCTGGAAGTAAGGCCCTGATTTACCGTGCAGAAGCGGAGGCGTGCAGCGGTTTCCATGAGCCGGTGGCCTGTGTTCTGCGTACCTTTAACGGCAGCACAGTTTTCTGGGCACCTAGGAGGCTAGCGTGGGCACCCTGTTGCCGGCAGGAACACTGAGTACCCCCAGGCGCACCTGGGTCTGCTAAGCAACGTCCACTCCCGTAGCCCTTCAGGGCCCCTCCGAGCATGCCGAGCATAGGGAAACGCACTGCACTGTCTTTTGGAGCATCCGAATTTCCTCAGCACTCGGGCACGTTCACGAACGCCGTTCTGGCACGTCCCGCATGGCGTAGAAGTCTTAGGCGTCGCCTTAGTCTGAGCAGCACTCAGAGTAGCCCTCGGCTTCGCATTCCATCTAGGACCTCCTGCCTGAAATCACCGTGCCTCCTCGAGGAAGTCGGCTTGCGTTCTGACTGCAGTTTAAGTCCTGTTCTTCCTGTGGCACTGCAGGCTTCTGAATAGCCACAGGCCCAGGGGAGCGGCTACGGCGTTCCTTGGTTGAGGCAGTTCGCTTGAAGCGGGACACCCTACTTCGAGAAGCTGATTCAGGGAAGGAAACACAGGGTAACCTGTGTCTCTTTGGGCTTGTTAGACACCACAGTGGGGTATGCTGAGTGTGCCCATGGAAACGGGGGCCTGCTGGAACTAGCCTTGCTTTCCCATTTTGAAGGCTGCATTCACGCTGCCTTGAAGCTGCCTGACATTCCCTGCACTTGCTAGGCCTGTAAACACTGTAAGAATGCTTCCGGGGAGAGAATGAATTTGCTGTCCAAACCAGGTGCTTCCGTGACTGCGGTGTGGTCAGCCTGCCAAGCTCTAGCACTGAAAGGAAACTCAACGTGTGAACTTGCCTCCAGTTTAAGCCCTTAGTAGCCATGTAGATACGGAGGCGTACAGCTCTTTCCGTGAGTTCTTAGTCGCTTATACGCTTTCTTTGAAAGGAAGTACACGTCTGAGGACTCCTAGTCCTCTCGGGTATGCATCATTTCCCCTCCAAGTTCACTGAGTACCTCCAGACCCCCGTGGGCCGGCTGCGAAACTTCGAATCCCATTTGTGGATCCCTTGGAGGCCCTCTGTGCGTGCCTAGAGACGGGCGACACCCTGTACGTTCCTTGAGGAGAGCTACATTTCCAGAGACCTCGAACGGCCTCAGGCCAACATTGCTGCTGAGTCCGAAGGGCCCAGGAAGACTTTGTCATGGCCCTTGTGTGAGCTGCCATGTGACAACACTCTGCTTTGAATGCTTCGAGGCCCTCGTACCTGGAGTCACTCTGCTCGAGGAGAAAGTCAGCATCTTGCCATGCGCCGTCGCTGACGGCACACCCAGCGGAAACACATGCCTGGAAGTAAGGCCCTGATTTGCCGTGCAGAAGCGGAGGCGTGCAGCGGTTTCCATGAGCCGGTGGCCTGTGTTCTGCGTACCTTTAACGGCAGCACAGTTTTCTGGGCACTTAGGAGGCTAGCGTGGGCACCCTGTTGCCGGCAGGAACACTGAGTACCCCCAGGCGCACCTGGGTCTGCTAAGCAACGTCCACTCCCGTAGCCCTTCAGGGCCCCTCCGAGCATGCCGAGCATAGGGAAACGCACTGCACTGTCTTTTGGAGCATCTGAATTTCCTCAGCACTCGGGCACGTGCACGAACGCCGTTCTGGCACGTCCCGTATGGCGTAGAAGTCTTAGGCGTCGCCTTAGTCTGAGCAGCACTCAGAGTAGCCCTCGGCTTCGCATTCCATCTAGGACCTCCTGCCTGAAATCACCGTGCCTCCTCGAGGAAGTCGGCTTGCGTTCTGACTGCAGTTTAAGTCCTGTTCTTCCTGTGGCACTGCAGGCTTCTGAATAGCCACAGGCCCAGGGGAGCGGCTACGGCGTTCCTTGGTTGAGGCAGTTCGCTTGAAGCGGGACACCCTACTTCGAGAAGCTGATTCAGGGAAGGAAACACAGGGTAACCTGTGTCTCTTTGGGCTTGTTAGACACCACAGTGGGGTATGCTGAGTGTGCCCATGGAAACGGGGGCCTGCTGGAACTAGCCTTGCTTTCCCATTTTGAAGGCTGCATTCACGCTGCCTTGAAGCTGCCTGACATTCCCTGCACTTGCTAGGCCTGTAAACACTGTAAGAATGCTTCCGGGGAGAGAATGAATTTGCTGTCCAAACCAGGTGCTTCCGTGACTGCGGTGTGGTCAGCCTGCCAAGCTCTAGCACTGAAAGGAAACTCAACGTGTGAACTTGCCTCCAGTTTAAGCCCTTAGTAGCCATGTAGATACGGAGGCGTACAGCTCTTTCCGTGAGTTCTTAGTCGCTTATACGCTTTCTTTGAAAGGAAGTACACGTCTGAGGACTCCTAGTCCTCTCGGGTATGCATCATTTCCCCTCCAAGTTCACTGAGTACCTCCAGACCCCCGTGGGCCGGCTGCGAAACTTCGAGTCCCATTTGTTGATCCCTTGGAGGCCCTCTGTGCGTGCCTAGAGACGGGCGACACCCTGTACGTTCCTTGAGGAGAGCTACATTTCCAGAGACCTCGAACGGCCTCAGGCCAACATTGCTGCTGAGTCCGAAGGGCCCAGGAAGACTTTGTCATGGCCCTTGTGTGAGCTGCCATGTGACAACACCCTGCTTTGAATGCTTCGAGGCCCTCGTACCTGGAGTCACTCTGCTCGAGGAGAAAGTCAGCATCTTGCCATGCGCCGTCGCTGACGGCACACCCAGCGGAAACACATGCCTGGAAGTAAGGCCCTGATTTGCCGTGCAGAAGCGGAGGCGTGCAGCGGCTTCCATGAGCCGGTGGCCTGTGTTCTGCGTACCTTTAACGGCAGCACAGTTTTCTGGGCACCTAGGAGGCTAGCGTGGGCACCCTGTTGCCGGCAGGAACACTGAGTACCCCCAGGCGCACCTGGGTCTGCTAAGCAACGTCCACTCCCGTAGCCCTTCAGGGCCCCTCCGTGCATGCCGAGCATAGGGAAACGCACTGCACTGTCTTTTGGAGCATCCGAATTTCCTCAGCACTCGGGCACGTTCACGAACGCCGTTCTGGCACGTCCCGCATGGCGTAGAAGTCTTAGGCGTCGCCTTAGTCTGAGCAGCACTCAGAGTAGCCCTCGGCTTCGCATTCCATCTAGGACCTCCTGCCTGAAATCACCGTGCCTCCTCGAGGAAGTCGGCTTGCGTTCTGACTGCAGTTTAAGTCCTGTTCTTCCTGTGGCACTGCAGGCTTCTGAATAGCCACAGGCCCAGGGGAGCGGCTACGGCGTTCCTTGGTTGAGGCAGTTCGCTTGAAGCGGGACACCCTACTTCGAGACGCTGATTCAGGGAAGGAAACGCAGGGTAACCTGTGTCTCTTTGGGCTTGTTAGAAACCACAGTGGGGTATGCTGAGTGTGCCCATGGAAACGGGGGCCTGCTGGAACTAGCCTTGCTTTCCCATTTTGAAGGCTGCATTCACGCTGCCTTGAAGCTGCCTGACATTCCCTGCACTTGCTAGGCCTGTAAACACTGTAAGAATGCTTCCGGGGAGAGAATGAATTTGCTGTCCAAACCAGGTGCTTCCGTGACTGCGGTGTGGTCAGCCTGCCAAGCTCTAGCACTGAAAGGAAACTCAACGTGTGAACTTGCCTCCAGTTTAAGCCCTTAGTAGCCATGTAGATACGGAGGCGTACAGCTCTTTCCGTGAGTTCTTAGTCGCTTATACGCTTTCTTTGAAAGGAAGTACACGTCTGAGGACTCCTAGTCCTCTCGGGTATGCATCATTTCCCCTCCAAGTTCACTGAGTACCTCCAGACCCCCGTGGGCCGGCTGCGAAACTTCGAGTCCCATTTGTTGATCCCTTGGAGGCCCTCTGTGCGTGCCTAGAGACGGGCGACACCCTGTACGTTCCTTGAGGAGAGCTACATTTCCAGAGACCTCGAACGGCCTCAGGCCAACATTGCTGCTGAGTCCGAAGGGCCCAGGAAGACTTTGTCATGGCCCTTGTGTGAGCTGCCATGTGACAACACCCTGCTTTGAATGCTTCGAGGCCCTCGTACCTGGAGTCACTCTGCTCGAGGAGAAAGTCAGCATCTTGCCATGCGCCGTCGCTGACGGCACACCCAGCGGAAACACATGCCTGGAAGTAAGGCCCTGATTTACCGTGCAGAAGCGGAGGCGTGCAGCGGTTTCCATGAGCCGGTGGCCTGTGTTCTGCGTACCTTTAACGGCAGCACAGTTTTCTGGGCACCTAGGAGGCTAGCGTGGGCACCCTGTTGCCGGCAGGAACACTGAGTACCCCCAGGCGCACCTGGGTCTGCTAAGCAACGTCCACTCCCGTAGCCCTTCAGGGCCCCTCCGAGCATGCCGAGCATAGGGAAACGCACTGCACTGTCTTTTGGAGCATCTGAATTTCCTCAGCACTCGGGCACGTGCACGAACGCCGTTCTGGCACGTCCCGCATGGCGTAGAAGTCTTAGGCGTCGCCTTAGTCTGAGCAGCACTCAGAGTAGCCCTCGGCTTCGCATTCCATCTAGGACCTCCTGCCTGAAATCACCGTGCCTCCTCGAGGAAGTCGGCTTGCATTCTGACTGCAGTTTAAGTCCTGTTCTTCCTGTGGCACTGCAGGCTTCTGAATAGCCACAGGCCCAGGGGAGCGGCTACGGCGTTCCTTGGTTGAGGCAGTTCGCTTGAAGCGGGACACCCTACTTCGAGAAGCTGATTCAGGGAAGGAAACACAGGGTAACCTGTGTCTCTTTGGGCTTGTTAGACACCACAGTGGGGTATGCTGAGTGTGCCCATGGAAACGGGGGCCTGCTGGAACTAGCCTTGCTTTCCCATTTTGAAGGCTGCATTCACGCTGCCTTGAAGCTGCCTGACATTCCCTGCACTTGCTAGGCCTGTAAACACTGTAAGAATGCTTCCGGGGAGAGAATGAATTTGCTGTCCAAACCAGGTGCTTCCGTGACTGCGGTGTGGTCAGCCTGCCAAGCTCTAGCACTGAAAGGAAACTCAACGTGTGAACTTGCCTCCAGTTTAAGCCCTTAGTAGCCATGTAGATACGGAGGCGTACAGCTCTTTCCGTGAGTTCTTAGTCGCTTATACGCTTTCTTTGAAAGGAAGTACACGTCTGAGGACAGCTAGTCCTCTCGGGTATGCATCATTTCCCCTCCAAGTTCACTGAGTACCTCCAGACCCCCGTGGGCCGGCTGCGAAACTTCGAGTCCCATTTGTTGATCCCTTGGAGGCCCTCTGTGCGTGCCTAGAGACGGGCGACACCCTGTACGTTCCTTGAGGAGAGCTACATTTCCAGAGACCTCGAACGGCCTCAGGCCAACATTGCTGCTGAGTCCGAAGGGCCCAGGAAGACTTTGTCATGGCCCTTGTGTGAGCTGCCATGTGACAACACCCTGCTTTGAATGCTTCGAGGCCCTCGTACCTGGAGTCACTCTGCTCGAGGAGAAAGTCAGCATCTTGCCATGCGCCGTCGCTGACGGCACACCCAGCGGAAACACATGCCTGGAAGTAAGGCCCTGATTTGCCGTGCAGAAGCGGAGGCGTGCAGCGGTTTCCATGAGCCGGTGGCCTGTGTTCTGCGTACCTTTAACGGCAGCACAGTTTTCTGGGCACCTAGGAGGCTAGCGTGGGCACCCTGTTGCCGGCAGGAACACTGAGTACCCCCAGGCGCACCTGGGTCTGCTAAGCAACGTCCACTCCCGTAGCCCTTCAGGGCCCCTCCGAGCATGCCGAGCATAGGGAAACGCACTGCACTGTCTTTTGGAGCATCCGAATTTCCTCAGCACTCGGGCACGTGCACGAACGCCGTTCTGGCACGTCCCGCATGGCGTAGAAGTCTTAGGCGTCGCCTTAGTCTGAGCAGCACTCAGAGTAGCCCTCGGCTTCGCATTCCATCTAGGACCTCCTGCCTGAAATCACCGTGCCTCCTCGAGGAAGTCGGCTTGCGTTCTGACTGCAGTTTAAGTCCTGTTCTTCCTGTGGCACTGCAGGCTTCTGAATAGCCACAGGCCCAGGGGAGCGGCTACGGCGTTCCTTGGTTGAGGCAGTTCGCTTGAAGCGGGACACCCTACTTCGAGAAGCTGATTCAGGGAAGGAAACACAGGGTAACCTGTGTCTCTTTGGGCTTGTTAGACACCACAGTGGGGTATGCTGAGTGTGCCCATGGAAACGGGGGCCTGCTGGAACTAGCCTTGCTTTCCCATTTTGAAGGCTGCATTCACGCTGCCTTGAAGCTGCCTGACATTCCCTGCACTTGATAGGCCTGTAAACACTGTAAGAATGCTTCCGGGGAGAGAATGAATTTGCTGTCCAAACCAGGTGCTTCCGTGACTGCGGTGTGGTCAGCCTGCCAAGCTCTAGCACTGAAAGGAAACTCAACGTGTGAACTTGCCTCCAGTTTAAGCCCTTAGTAGCCATGTAGATACGGAGGCGTACAGCTCTTTCCGTGAGTTCTTAGTCGCTTATACGCTTTCTTTGAAAGGAAGTACACGTCTGAGGACTCCTAGTCCTCTCGGGTATGCATCATTTCCCCTCCAAGTTCACTGAGTACCTCCAGACCCCCGTGGGCCGGCTGCGAAACTTCGAGTCCCATTTGTTGATCCCTTGGAGGCCCTCTGTGCGTGCCTAGAGACGGGCGACACCCTGTACGTTCCTTGAGGAGAGCTACATTTCCAGAGACCTCGAACGGCCTCAGGCCAACATTGCTGCTGAGTCCGAAGGGCCCAGGAAGACTTTGTCATGGCCCTTGTGTGAGCTGCCATGTGACAACACCCTGCTTTGAATGCTTCGAGGCCCTCGTACCTGGAGTCACTCTGCTCGAGGAGAAAGTCAGCATCTTGCCATGCGCCGTCGCTGACGGCACACCCAGCGGAAACACATGCCTGGAAGTAAGGCCCTGATTTGCCGTGCAGAAGCGGAGGCGTGCAGCGGCTTCCATGAGCCGGTGGCCTGTGTTCTGCGTACCTTTAACGGCAGCACAGTTTTCTGGGCACCTAGGAGGCTAGCGTGGGCACCCTGTTGCCGGCAGGAACACTGAGTACCCCCAGGCGCACCTGGGTCTGCTAAGCAACGTCCACTCCCGTAGCCCTTCAGGGCCCCTCCGTGCATGCCGAGCATAGGGAAACGCACTGCACTGTCTTTTGGAGCATCCGAATTTCCTCAGCACTCGGGCACGTTCACGAACGCCGTTCTGGCACGTCCCGCATGGCGTAGAAGTCTTAGGCGTCGCCTTAGTCTGAGCAGCACTCAGAGTAGCCCTCGGCTTCGCATTCCATCTAGGACCTCCTGCCTGAAATCACCGTGCCTCCTCGAGGAAGTCGGCTTGCGTTCTGACTGCAGTTTAAGTCCTGTTCTTCCTGTGGCACTGCAGGCTTCTGAATAGCCACAGGCCCAGGGGAGCGGCTACGGCGTTCCTTGGTTGAGGCAGTTCGCTTGAAGCGGGACACCCTACTTCGAGACGCTGATTCAGGGAAGGAAACGCAGGGTAACCTGTGTCTCTTTGGGCTTGTTAGAAACCACAGTGGGGTATGCTGAGTGTGCCCATGGAAACGGGGGCCTGCTGGAACTAGCCTTGCTTTCCCATTTTGAAGGCTGCATTCACGCTGCCTTGAAGCTGCCTGACATTCCCTGCACTTGCTAGGCCTGTAAACACTGTAAGAATGCTTCCGGGGAGAGAATGAATTTGCTGTCCAAACCAGGTGCTTCCGTGACTGCGGTGTGGTCAGCCTGCCAAGCTCTAGCACTGAAAGGAAACTCAACGTGTGAACTTGCCTCCAGTTTAAGCCCTTAGTAGCCATGTAGATACGGAGGCGTACAGCTCTTTCCGTGAGTTCTTAGTCGCTTATACGCTTTCTTTGAAAGGAAGTACACGTCTGAGGACTCCTAGTCCTCTCGGGTATGCATCATTTCCCCTCCAAGTTCACTGAGTACCTCCAGACCCCCGTGGGCCGGCTGCGAAACTTCGAGTCCCATTTGTTGATCCCTTGGAGGCCCTCTGTGCGTGCCTAGAGACGGGCGACACCCTGTACGTTCCTTGAGGAGAGCTACATTTCCAGAGACCTCGAACGGCCTCAGGCCAACATTGCTGCTGAGTCCGAAGGGCCCAGGAAGACTTTGTCATGGCCCTTGTGTGAGCTGCCATGTGACAACACCCTGCTTTGAATGCTTCGAGGCCCTCGTACCTGGAGTCACTCTGCTCGAGGAGAAAGTCAGCATCTTGCCATGCGCCGTCGCTGACGGCACACCCAGCGGAAACACATGCCTGGAAGTAAGGCCCTGATTTACCGTGCAGAAGCGGAGGCGTGCAGCGGTTTCCATGAGCCGGTGGCCTGTGTTCTGCGTACCTTTAACGGCAGCACAGTTTTCTGGGCACCTAGGAGGCTAGCGTGGGCACCCTGTTGCCGGCAGGAACACTGAGTACCCCCAGGCGCACCTGGGTCTGCTAAGCAACGTCCACTCCCGTAGCCCTTCAGGGCCCCTCCGAGCATGCCAAGCATAGGGAAACGCACTGCACTGTCTTTTGGAGCATCTGAATTTCCTCAGCACTCGGGCACGTGCACGAACGCCGTTCTGGCACGTCCCGCATGGCGTAGAAGTCTTAGGCGTCGCCTTAGTCTGAGCAGCACTCAGAGTAGCCCTCGGCTTCGCATTCCATCTAGGACCTCCTGCCTGAAATCACCGTGCCTCCTCGAGGAAGTCGGCTTGCATTCTGACTGCAGTTTAAGTCCTGTTCTTCCTGTGGCACTGCAGGCTTCTGAATAGCCACAGGCCCAGGGGAGCGGCTACGGCGTTCCTTGGTTGAGGCAGTTCGCTTGAAGCGGGACACCCTACTTCGAGAAGCTGATTCAGGGAAGGAAACACAGGGTAACCTGTGTCTCTTTGGGCTTGTTAGACACCACAGTGGGGTATGCTGAGTGTGCCCATGGAAACGGGGGCCTGCTGGAACTAGCCTTGCTTTCCCATTTTGAAGGCTGCATTCACGCTGCCTTGAAGCTGCCTGACATTCCCTGCACTTGCTAGGCCTGTAAACACTGTAAGAATGCTTCCGGGGAGAGAATGAATTTGCTGTCCAAACCAGGTGCTTCCGTGACTGCGGTGTGGTCAGCCTGCCAAGCTCTAGCACTGAAAGGAAACTCAACGTGTGAACTTGCCTCCAGTTTAAGCCCTTAGTAGCCATGTAGATACGGAGGCGTACAGCTCTTTCCGTGAGTTCTTAGTCGCTTATACGCTTTCTTTGAAAGGAAGTACACGTCTGAGGACTCCTAGTCCTCTCGGGTATGCATCATTTCCCCTCCAAGTTCACTGAGTACCTCCAGACCCCCGTGGGCCGGCTGCGAAACTTCGAGTCCCATTTGTTGATCCCTTGGAGGCCCTCTGTGCGTGCCTAGAGACGGGCGACACCCTGTACGTTCCTTGAGGAGAGCTACATTTCCAGAGACCTCGAACGGCCTCAGGCCAACATTGCTGCTGAGTCCGAAGGGCCCAGGAAGACTTTGTCATGGCCCTTGTGTGAGCTGCCATGTGACAACACTCTGCTTTGAATGCTTCGAGGCCCTCGTACCTGGAGTCACTCTGCTCGAGGAGAAAGTCAGCATCTTGCCATGCGCCGTCGCTGACGGCACACCCAGCGGAAACACATGCCTGGAAGTAAGGCCCTGATTTGCCGTGCAGAAGCGGAGGCGTGCAGCGGTTTCCATGAGCCGGTGGCCTGTGTTCTGCGTACCTTTAACGGCAGCACAGTTTTCTGGGCACTTAGGAGGCTAGCGTGGGCACCCTGTTGCCGGCAGGAACACTGAGTACCCCCAGGCGCACCTGGGTCTGCTAAGCAACGTCCACTCCCGTAGCCCTTCAGGGCCCCTCCGAGCATGCCGAGCATAGGGAAACGCACTGCACTGTCTTTTGGAGCATCTGAATTTCCTCAGCACTCGGGCACGTGCACGAACGCCGTTCTGGCACGTCCCGCATGGCGTAGAAGTCTTAGGCGTTGCCTTAGTCTGAGCAGCACTCAGAGTAGCCCTCGGCTTCGCATTCCATCTAGGACCTCCTGCCTGAAATCACCGTGCCTCCTCGAGGAAGTCGGCTTGCGTTCTGACTGCAGTTTAAGTCCTGTTCTTCCTGTGGCACTGCAGGCTTCTGAATAGCCACAGGCCCAGGGGAGCGGCTACGGCGTTCCTTGGTTGAGGCAGTTCGCTTGAAGCGGGACACCCTACTTCGAGAAGCTGATTCAGGGAAGGAAACACAGGGTAACCTGTGTCTCTTTGGGCTTGTTAGACACCACAGTGGGGTATGCTGAGTGTGCCCATGGAAACGGGGGCCTGCTGGAACTAGCCTTGCTTTCCCATTTTGAAGGCTGCATTCACGCTGCCTTGAAGCTGCCTGACATTCCCTGCACTTGATAGGCCTGTAAACACTGTAAGAATGCTTCCGGGGAGAGAATGAATTTGCTGTCCAAACCAGGTGCTTCCGTGACTGCGGTGTGGTCAGCCTGCCAAGCTCTAGCACTGAAAGGAAACTCAACGTGTGAACTTGCCTCCAGTTTAAGCCCTTAGTAGCCATGTAGATACGGAGGCGTACAGCTCTTTCCGTGAGTTCTTAGTCGCTTATACGCTTTCTTTGAAAGGAAGTACACGTCTGAGGACTCCTAGTCCTCTCGGGTATGCATCATTTCCCCTCCAAGTTCACTGAGTACCTCCAGACCCCCGTGGGCCGGCTGCGAAACTTCGAGTCCCATTTGTTGATCCCTTGGAGGCCCTCTGTGCGTGCCTAGAGACGGGCGACACCCTGTACGTTCCTTGAGGAGAGCTACATTTCCAGAGACCTCGAACGGCCTCAGGCCAACATTGCTGCTGAGTCCGAAGGGCCCAGGAAGACTTTGTCATGGCCCTTGTGTGAGCTGCCATGTGACAACACCCTGCTTTGAATGCTTCGAGGCCCTCGTACCTGGAGTCACTCTGCTCGAGGAGAAAGTCAGCATCTTGCCATGCGCCGTCGCTGACGGCACACCCAGCGGAAACACATGCCTGGAAGTAAGGCCCTGATTTGCCGTGCAGAAGCGGAGGCGTGCAGCGGCTTCCATGAGCCGGTGGCCTGTGTTCTGCGTACCTTTAACGGCAGCACAGTTTTCTGGGCACCTAGGAGGCTAGCGTGGGCACCCTGTTGCCGGCAGGAACACTGAGTACCCCCAGGCGCACCTGGGTCTGCTAAGCAACGTCCACTCCCGTAGCCCTTCAGGGCCCCTCCGTGCATGCCGAGCATAGGGAAAGGCACTGCACTGTCTTTTGGAGCATCCGAATTTCCTCAGCACTCGGGCACGTTCACGAACGCCGTTCTGGCACGTCCCGCATGGCGTAGAAGTCTTAGGCGTCGCCTTAGTCTGAGCAGCACTCAGAGTAGCCCTCGGCTTCGCATTCCATCTAGGACCTCCTGCCTGAAATCACCGTGCCTCCTCGAGGAAGTCGGCTTGCGTTCTGACTGCAGTTTAAGTCCTGTTCTTCCTGTGGCACTGCAGGCTTCTGAATAGCCACAGGCCCAGGGGAGCGGCTACGGCGTTCCTTGGTTGAGGCAGTTCGCTTGAAGCGGGACACCCTACTTCGAGACGCTGATTCAGGGAAGGAAACGCAGGGTAACCTGTGTCTCTTTGGGCTTGTTAGAAACCACAGTGGGGTATGCTGAGTGTGCCCATGGAAACGGGGGCCTGCTGGAACTAGCCTTGCTTTCCCATTTTGAAGGCTGCATTCACGCTGCCTTGAAGCTGCCTGACATTCCCTGCACTTGCTAGGCCTGTAAACACTGTAAGAATGCTTCCGGGGAGAGAATGAATTTGCTGTCCAAACCAGGTGCTTCCGTGACTGCGGTGTGGTCAGCCTGCCAAGCTCTAGCACTGAAAGGAAACTCAACGTGTGAACTTGCCTCCAGTTTAAGCCCTTAGTAGCCATGTAGATACGGAGGCGTACAGCTCTTTCCGTGAGTTCTTAGTCGCTTATACGCTTTCTTTGAAAGGAAGTACACGTCTGAGGACTCCTAGTCCTCTCGGGTATGCATCATTTCCCCTCCAAGTTCACTGAGTACCTCCAGACCCCCGTGGGCCGGCTGCGAAACTTCGAGTCCCATTTGTTGATCCCTTGGAGGCCCTCTGTGCGTGCCTAGAGACGGGCGACACCCTGTACGTTCCTTGAGGAGAGCTACATTTCCAGAGACCTCGAACGGCCTCAGGCCAACATTGCTGCTGAGTCCGAAGGGCCCAGGAAGACTTTGTCATGGCCCTTGTGTGAGCTGCCATGTGACAACACTCTGCTTTGAATGCTTCGAGGCCCTCGTACCTGGAGTCACTCTGCTCGAGGAGAAAGTCAGCATCTTGCCATGCGCCGTCGCTGACGGCACACCCAGCGGAAACACATGCCTGGAAGTAAGGCCCTGATTTGCCGTGCAGAAGCGGAGGCGTGCAGCGGTTTCCATGAGCCGGTGGCCTGTGTTCTGCGTACCTTTAACGGCAGCACAGTTTTCTGGGCACCTAGGAGGCTAGCGTGGGCACCCTGTTGCCGGCAGGAACACTGAGTACCCCCAGGCGCACCTGGGTCTGCTAAGCAACGTCCACTCCCGTAGCCCTTCAGGGCCCCTCCGAGCATGCCGAGCATAGGGAAACGCACTGCACTGTCTTTTGGAGCATCTGAATTTCCTCAGCACTCGGGCACGTGCACGAACGCCGTTCTGGCACGTCCCGCATGGCGTAGAAGTCTTAGGCGTCGCCTTAGTCTGAGCAGCACTCAGAGTAGCCCTCGGCTTCGCATTCCATCTAGGACCTCCTGCCTGAAATCACCGTGCCTCCTCGAGGAAGTCGGCTTGCGTTCTGACTGCAGTTTAAGTCCTGTTCTTCCTGTGGCACTGCAGGCTTCTGAATAGCCACAGGCCCAGGGGAGCGGCTACGGCGTTCCTTGGTTGAGGCAGTTCGCTTGAAGCGGGACACCCTACTTCGAGAAGCTGATTCAGGGAAGGAAACACAGGGTAACCTGTGTCTCTTTGGGCTTGTTAGACACCACAGTGGGGTATGCTGAGTGTGCCCATGGAAACGGGGGCCTGCTGGAACTAGCCTTGCTTTCCCATTTTGAAGGCTGCATTCACGCTGCCTTGAAGCTGCCTGACATTCCCTGCACTTGCTAGGCCTGTAAACACTGTAAGAATGCTTCCGGGGAGAGAATGAATTTGCTGTCCAAACCAGGTGCTTCCGTGACTGCGGTGTGGTCAGCCTGCCAAGCTCTAGCACTGAAAGGAAACTCAACGTGTGAACTTGCCTCCAGTTTAAGCCCTTAGTAGCCATGTAGATACGGAGGCGTACAGCTCTTTCCGTGAGTTCTTAGTCGCTTATACGCTTTCTTTGAAAGGAAGTACACGTCTGAGGACTCCTAGTCCTCTCGGGTATGCATCATTTCCCCTCCAAGTTCACTGAGTACCTCCAGACCCCCGTGGGCCGGCTGCGAAACTTCGAGTCCCATTTGTTGATCCCTTGGAGGCCCTCTGTGCGTGCCTAGAGACGGGCGACACCCTGTACGTTCCTTGAGGAGAGCTACATTTCCAGAGACCTCGAACGGCCTCAGGCCAACATTGCTGCTGAGTCCGAAGGGCCCAGGAAGACTTTGTCATGGCCCTTGTGTGAGCTGCCATGTGACAACACCCTGCTTTGAATGCTTCGAGGCCCTCGTACCTGGAGTCACTCTGCTCGAGGAGAAAGTCAGCATCTTGCCATGCGCCGTCGCTGACGGCACACCCAGCGGAAACACATGCCTGGAAGTAAGGCCCTGATTTGCCGTGCAGAAGCGGAGGCGTGCAGCGGCTTCCATGAGCCGGTGGCCTGTGTTCTGCGTACCTTTAACGGCAGCACAGTTTTCTGGGCACCTAGGAGGCTAGCGTGGGCACCCTGTTGCCGGCAGGAACACTGAGTACCCCCAGGCGCACCTGGGTCTGCTAAGCAACGTCCACTCCCGTAGCCCTTCAGGGCCCCTCCGTGCATGCCGAGCATAGGGAAACGCACTGCACTGTCTTTTGGAGCATCCGAATTTCCTCAGCACTCGGGCACGTTCA
The DNA here is from genome assembly GCF_949774975.1 of Lagenorhynchus albirostris. NCBI lineage: Eukaryota > Metazoa > Chordata > Mammalia > Artiodactyla > Delphinidae > Lagenorhynchus > Lagenorhynchus albirostris. The sequence continues at coordinate 21,653,711 of NC_083114.1, read as the reverse complement.
CGAACGCCGTTCTGGCACGTCCCGCATGGCGTAGAAGTCTTAGGCGTCGCCTTAGTCTGAGCAGCACTCAGAGTAGCCCTCGGCTTCGCATTCCATCTAGGACCTCCTGCCTGAAATCACCGTGCCTCCTCGAGGAAGTCGGCTTGCGTTCTGACTGCAGTTTAAGTCCTGTTCTTCCTGTGGCACTGCAGGCTTCTGAATAGCCACAGGCCCAGGGGAGCGGCTACGGCGTTCCTTGGTTGAGGCAGTTCGCTTGAAGCGGGACACCCTACTTCGAGACGCTGATTCAGGGAAGGAAACGCAGGGTAACCTGTGTCTCTTTGGGCTTGTTAGAAACCACAGTGGGGTATGCTGAGTGTGCCCATGGAAACGGGGGCCTGCTGGAACTAGCCTTGCTTTCCCATTTTGAAGGCTGCATTCACGCTGCCTTGAAGCTGCCTGACATTCCCTGCACTTGCTAGGCCTGTAAACACTGTAAGAATGCTTCCGGGGAGAGAATGAATTTGCTGTCCAAACCAGGTGCTTCCGTGACTGCGGTGTGGTCAGCCTGCCAAGCTCTAGCACTGAAAGGAAACTCAACGTGTGAACTTGCCTCCAGTTTAAGCCCTTAGTAGCCATGTAGATACGGAGGCGTACAGCTCTTTCCGTGAGTTCTTAGTCGCTTATACGCTTTCTTTGAAAGGAAGTACACGTCTGAGGACTCCTAGTCCTCTCGGGTATGCATCATTTCCCCTCCAAGTTCACTGAGTACCTCCAGACCCCCGTGGGCCGGCTGCGAAACTTCGAGTCCCATTTGTTGATCCCTTGGAGGCCCTCTGTGCGTGCCTAGAGACGGGCGACACCCTGTACGTTCCTTGAGGAGAGCTACATTTCCAGAGACCTCGAACGGCCTCAGGCCAACATTGCTGCTGAGTCCGAAGGGCCCAGGAAGACTTTGTCATGGCCCTTGTGTGAGCTGCCATGTGACAACACTCTGCTTTGAATGCTTCGAGGCCCTCGTACCTGGAGTCACTCTGCTCGAGGAGAAAGTCAGCATCTTGCCATGCGCCGTCGCTGACGGCACACCCAGCGGAAACACATGCCTGGAAGTAAGGCCCTGATTTGCCGTGCAGAAGCGGAGGCGTGCAGCGGTTTCCATGAGCCGGTGGCCTGTGTTCTGCGTACCTTTAACGGCAGCACAGTTTTCTGGGCACTTAGGAGGCTAGCGTGGGCACCCTGTTGCCGGCAGGAACACTGAGTACCCCCAGGCGCACCTGGGTCTGCTAAGCAACGTCCACTCCCGTAGCCCTTCAGGGCCCCTCCGAGCATGCCGAGCATAGGGAAACGCACTGCACTGTCTTTTGGAGCATCTGAATTTCCTCAGCACTCGGGCACGTGCACGAACGCCGTTCTGGCACGTCCCGCATGGCGTAGAAGTCTTAGGCGTTGCCTTAGTCTGAGCAGCACTCAGAGTAGCCCTCGGCTTCGCATTCCATCTAGGACCTCCTGCCTGAAATCACCGTGCCTCCTCGAGGAAGTCGGCTTGCGTTCTGACTGCAGTTTAAGTCCTGTTCTTCCTGTGGCACTGCAGGCTTCTGAATAGCCACAGGCCCAGGGGAGCGGCTACGGCGTTCCTTGGTTGAGGCAGTTCGCTTGAAGCGGGACACCCTACTTCGAGAAGCTGATTCAGGGAAGGAAACACAGGGTAACCTGTGTCTCTTTGGGCTTGTTAGACACCACAGTGGGGTATGCTGAGTGTGCCCATGGAAACGGGGGCCTGCTGGAACTAGCCTTGCTTTCCCATTTTGAAGGCTGCATTCACGCTGCCTTGAAGCTGCCTGACATTCCCTGCACTTGATAGGCCTGTAAACACTGTAAGAATGCTTCCGGGGAGAGAATGAATTTGTTGTCCAAACCAGGTGCTTCCGTGACTGCGGTGTGGTCAGCCTGCCAAGCTCTAGCACTGAAAGGAAACTCAACGTGTGAACTTGCCTCCAGTTTAAGCCCTTAGTAGCCATGTAGATACGGAGGCGTACAGCTCTTTCCGTGAGTTCTTAGTCGCTTATACGCTTTCTTTGAAAGGAAGTACACGTCTGAGGACTCCTAGTCCTCTCGGGTATGCATCATTTCCCCTCCAAGTTCACTGAGTACCTCCAGACCCCCGTGGGCCGGCTGCGAAACTTCGAGTCCCATTTGTTGATCCCTTGGAGGCCCTCTGTGCGTGCCTAGAGACGGGCGACACCCTGTACGTTCCTTGAGGAGAGCTACATTTCCAGAGACCTCGAACGGCCTCAGGCCAACATTGCTGCTGAGTCCGAAGGGCCCAGGAAGACTTTGTCATGGCCCTTGTGTGAGCTGCCATGTGACAACACCCTGCTTTGAATGCTTCGAGGCCCTCGTACCTGGAGTCACTCTGCTCGAGGAGAAAGTCAGCATCTTGCCATGCGCCGTCGCTGACGGCACACCCAGCGGAAACACATGCCTGGAAGTAAGGCCCTGATTTGCCGTGCAGAAGCGGAGGCGTGCAGCGGCTTCCATGAGCCGGTGGCCTGTGTTCTGCGTACCTTTAACGGCAGCACAGTTTTCTGGGCACCTAGGAGGCTAGCGTGGGCACCCTGTTGCCGGCAGGAACACTGAGTACCCCCAGGCGCACCTGGGTCTGCTAAGCAACGTCCACTCCCGTAGCCCTTCAGGGCCCCTCCGTGCATGCCAAGCATAGGGAAAGGCACTGCACTGTCTTTTGGAGCATCCGAATTTCCTCAGCACTCGGGCACGTTCACGAACGCCGTTCTGGCACGTCCCGCATGGCGTAGAAGTCTTAGGCGTCGCCTTAGTCTGAGCAGCACTCAGAGTAGCCCTCGGCTTCGCATTCCATCTAGGACCTCCTGCCTGAAATCACCGTGCCTCCTCGAGGAAGTCGGCTTGCGTTCTGACTGCAGTTTAAGTCCTGTTCTTCCTGTGGCACTGCAGGCTTCTGAATAGCCACAGGCCCAGGGGAGCGGCTACGGCGTTCCTTGGTTGAGGCAGTTCGCTTGAAGCGGGACACCCTACTTCGAGACGCTGATTCAGGGAAGGAAACGCAGGGTAACCTGTGTCTCTTTGGGCTTGTTAGAAACCACAGTGGGGTATGCTGAGTGTGCCCATGGAAACGGGGGCCTGCTGGAACTAGCCTTGCTTTCCCATTTTGAAGGCTGCATTCACGCTGCCTTGAAGCTGCCTGACATTCCCTGCACTTGCTAGGCCTGTAAACACTGTAAGAATGCTTCCGGGGAGAGAATGAATTTGCTGTCCAAACCAGGTGCTTCCGTGACTGCGGTGTGGTCAGCCTGCCAAGCTCTAGCACTGAAAGGAAACTCAACGTGTGAACTTGCCTCCAGTTTAAGCCCTTAGTAGCCATGTAGATACGGAGGCGTACAGCTCTTTCCGTGAGTTCTTAGTCGCTTATACGCTTTCTTTGAAAGGAAGTACACGTCTGAGGACTCCTAGTCCTCTCGGGTATGCATCATTTCCCCTCCAAGTTCACTGAGTACCTCCAGACCCCCGTGGGCCGGCTGCGAAACTTCGAGTCCCATTTGTTGATCCCTTGGAGGCCCTCTGTGCGTGCCTAGAGACGGGCGACACCCTGTACGTTCCTTGAGGAGAGCTACATTTCCAGAGACCTCGAACGGCCTCAGGCCAACATTGCTGCTGAGTCCGAAGGGCCCAGGAAGACTTTGTCATGGCCCTTGTGTGAGCTGCCATGTGACAACACTCTGCTTTGAATGCTTCGAGGCCCTCGTACCTGGAGTCACTCTGCTCGAGGAGAAAGTCAGCATCTTGCCATGCGCCGTCGCTGACGGCACACCCAGCGGAAACACATGCCTGGAAGTAAGGCCCTGATTTGCCGTGCAGAAGCGGAGGCGTGCAGCGGTTTCCATGAGCCGGTGGCCTGTGTTCTGCGTACCTTTAACGGCAGCACAGTTTTCTGGGCACCTAGGAGGCTAGCGTGGGCACCCTGTTGCCGGCAGGAACACTGAGTACCCCCAGGCGCACCTGGGTCTGCTAAGCAACGTCCACTCCCGTAGCCCTTCAGGGCCCCTCCGAGCATGCCGAGCATAGGGAAACGCACTGCACTGTCTTTTGGAGCATCTGAATTTCCTCAGCACTCGGGCACGTGCACGAACGCCGTTCTGGCACGTCCCGCATGGCGTAGAAGTCTTAGGCGTCGCCTTAGTCTGAGCAGCACTCAGAGTAGCCCTCGGCTTCGCATTCCATCTAGGACCTCCTGCCTGAAATCACCGTGCCTCCTCGAGGAAGTCGGCTTGCGTTCTGACTGCAGTTTAAGTCCTGTTCTTCCTGTGGCACTGCAGGCTTCTGAATAGCCACAGGCCCAGGGGAGCGGCTACGGCGTTCCTTGGTTGAGGCAGTTCGCTTGAAGCGGGACACCCTACTTCGAGAAGCTGATTCAGGGAAGGAAACACAGGGTAACCTGTGTCTCTTTGGGCTTGTTAGACACCACAGTGGGGTATGCTGAGTGTGCCCATGGAAACGGGGGCCTGCTGGAACTAGCCTTGCTTTCCCATTTTGAAGGCTGCATTCACGCTGCCTTGAAGCTGCCTGACATTCCCTGCACTTGCTAGGCCTGTAAACACTGTAAGAATGCTTCCGGGGAGAGAATGAATTTGCTGTCCAAACCAGGTGCTTCCGTGACTGCGGTGTGGTCAGCCTGCCAAGCTCTAGCACTGAAAGGAAACTCAACGTGTGAACTTGCCTCCAGTTTAAGCCCTTAGTAGCCATGTAGATACGGAGGCGTACAGCTCTTTCCGTGAGTTCTTAGTCGCTTATACGCTTTCTTTGAAAGGAAGTACACGTCTGAGGACTCCTAGTCCTCTCGGGTATGCATCATTTCCCCTCCAAGTTCACTGAGTACCTCCAGACCCCCGTGGGCCGGCTGCGAAACTTCGAGTCCCATTTGTTGATCCCTTGGAGGCCCTCTGTGCGTGCCTAGAGACGGGCGACACCCTGTACGTTCCTTGAGGAGAGCTACATTTCCAGAGACCTCGAACGGCCTCAGGCCAACATTGCTGCTGAGTCCGAAGGGCCCAGGAAGACTTTGTCATGGCCCTTGTGTGAGCTGCCATGTGACAACACCCTGCTTTGAATGCTTCGAGGCCCTCGTACCTGGAGTCACTCTGCTCGAGGAGAAAGTCAGCATCTTGCCATGCGCCGTCGCTGACGGCACACCCAGCGGAAACACATGCCTGGAAGTAAGGCCCTGATTTGCCGTGCAGAAGCGGAGGCGTGCAGCGGCTTCCATGAGCCGGTGGCCTGTGTTCTGCGTACCTTTAACGGCAGCACAGTTTTCTGGGCACCTAGGAGGCTAGCGTGGGCACCCTGTTGCCGGCAGGAACACTGAGTACCCCCAGGCGCACCTGGGTCTGCTAAGCAACGTCCACTCCCGTAGCCCTTCAGGGCCCCTCCGTGCATGCCGAGCATAGGGAAACGCACTGCACTGTCTTTTGGAGCATCCGAATTTCCTCAGCACTCGGGCACGTTCACGAACGCCGTTCTGGCACGTCCCGCATGGCGTAGAAGTCTTAGGCGTCGCCTTAGTCTGAGCAGCACTCAGAGTAGCCCTCGGCTTCGCATTCCATCTAGGACCTCCTGCCTGAAATCACCGTGCCTCCTCGAGGAAGTCGGCTTGCGTTCTGACTGCAGTTTAAGTCCTGTTCTTCCTGTGGCACTGCAGGCTTCTGAATAGCCACAGGCCCAGGGGAGCGGCTACGGCGTTCCTTGGTTGAGGCAGTTCGCTTGAAGCGGGACACCCTACTTCGAGACGCTGATTCAGGGAAGGAAACGCAGGGTAACCTGTGTCTCTTTGGGCTTGTTAGAAACCACAGTGGGGTATGCTGAGTGTGCCCATGGAAACGGGGGCCTGCTGGAACTAGCCTTGCTTTCCCATTTTGAAGGCTGCATTCACGCTGCCTTGAAGCTGCCTGACATTCCCTGCACTTGCTAGGCCTGTAAACACTGTAAGAATGCTTCCGGGGAGAGAATGAATTTGCTGTCCAAACCAGGTGCTTCCGTGACTGCGGTGTGGTCAGCCTGCCAAGCTCTAGCACTGAAAGGAAACTCAACGTGTGAACTTGCCTCCAGTTTAAGCCCTTAGTAGCCATGTAGATACGGAGGCGTACAGCTCTTTCCGTGAGTTCTTAGTCGCTTATACGCTTTCTTTGAAAGGAAGTACACGTCTGAGGACTCCTAGTCCTCTCGGGTATGCATCATTTCCCCTCCAAGTTCACTGAGTACCTCCAGACCCCCGTGGGCCGGCTGCGAAACTTCGAGTCCCATTTGTTGATCCCTTGGAGGCCCTCTGTGCGTGCCTAGAGACGGGCGACACCCTGTACGTTCCTTGAGGAGAGCTACATTTCCAGAGACCTCGAACGGCCTCAGGCCAACATTGCTGCTGAGTCCGAAGGGCCCAGGAAGACTTTGTCATGGCCCTTGTGTGAGCTGCCATGTGACAACACCCTGCTTTGAATGCTTCGAGGCCCTCGTACCTGGAGTCACTCTGCTCGAGGAGAAAGTCAGCATCTTGCCATGCGCCGTCGCTGACGGCACACCCAGCGGAAACACATGCCTGGAAGTAAGGCCCTGATTTACCGTGCAGAAGCGGAGGCGTGCAGCGGTTTCCATGAGCCGGTGGCCTGTGTTCTGCGTACCTTTAACGGCAGCACAGTTTTCTGGGCACCTAGGAGGCTAGCGTGGGCACCCTGTTGCCGGCAGGAACACTGAGTACCCCCAGGCGCACCTGGGTCTGCTAAGCAACGTCCACTCCCGTAGCCCTTCAGGGCCCCTCCGAGCATGCCGAGCATAGGGAAACGCACTGCACTGTCTTTTGGAGCATCCGAATTTCCTCAGCACTCGGGCACGTTCACGAACGCCGTTCTGGCACGTCCCGCATGGCGTAGAAGTCTTAGGCGTCGCCTTAGTCTGAGCAGCACTCAGAGTAGCCCTCGGCTTCGCATTCCATCTAGGACCTCCTGCCTGAAATCACCGTGCCTCCTCGAGGAAGTCGGCTTGCGTTCTGACTGCAGTTTAAGTCCTGTTCTTCCTGTGGCACTGCAGGCTTCTGAATAGCCACAGGCCCAGGGGAGCGGCTACGGCGTTCCTTGGTTGAGGCAGTTCGCTTGAAGCGGGACACCCTACTTCGAGACGCTGATTCAGGGAAGGAAACACAGGGTAACCTGTGTCTCTTTGGGCTTGTTAGACACCACAGTGGGGTATGCTGAGTGTGCCCATGGAAACGGGGGCCTGCTGGAACTAGCCTTGCTTTCCCATTTTGAAGGCTGCATTCACGCTGCCTTGAAGCTGCCTGACATTCCCTGCACTTGATAGGCCTGTAAACACTGTAAGAATGCTTCCGGGGAGAGAATGAATTTGCTGTCCAAACCAGGTGCTTCCGTGACTGCGGTGTGGTCAGCCTGCCAAGCTCTAGCACTGAAAGGAAACTCAACGTGTGAACTTGCCTCCAGTTTAAGCCCTTAGTAGCCATGTAGATACGGAGGCGTACAGCTCTTTCCGTGAGTTCTTAGTCGCTTATACGCTTTCTTTGAAAGGAAGTACACGTCTGAGGACTCCTAGTCCTCTCGGGTATGCATCATTTCCCCTCCAAGTTCACTGAGTACCTCCAGACCCCCGTGGGCCGGCTGCGAAACTTCGAGTCCCATTTGTTGATCCCTTGGAGGCCCTCTGTGCGTGCCTAGAGACGGGCGACACCCTGTACGTTCCTTGAGGAGAGCTACATTTCCAGAGACCTCGAACGGCCTCAGGCCAACATTGCTGCTGAGTCCGAAGGGCCCAGGAAGACTTTGTCATGGCCCTTGTGTGAGCTGCCATGTGACAACACCCTGCTTTGAATGCTTCGAGGCCCTCGTACCTGGAGTCACTCTGCTCGAGGAGAAAGTCAGCATCTTGCCATGCGCCGTCGCTGACGGCACACCCAGCGGAAACACATGCCTGGAAGTAAGGCCCTGATTTACCGTGCAGAAGCGGAGGCGTGCAGCGGTTTCCATGAGCCGGTGGCCTGTGTTCTGCGTACCTTTAACGGCAGCACAGTTTTCTGGGCACCTAGGAGGCTAGCGTGGGCACCCTGTTGCCGGCAGGAACACTGAGTACCCCCAGGCGCACCTGGGTCTGCTAAGCAACGTCCACTCCCGTAGCCCTTCAGGGCCCCTCCGAGCATGCCGAGCATAGGGAAACGCACTGCACTGTCTTTTGGAGCATCCGAATTTCCTCAGCACTCGGGCACGTGCACGAACGCCGTTCTGGCACGTCCCGCATGGCGTAGAAGTCTTAGGCGTCGCCTTAGTCTGAGCAGCACTCAGAGTAGCCCTCGGCTTCGCATTCCATCTAGGACCTCCTGCCTGAAATCACCGTGCCTCCTCGAGGAAGTCGGCTTGCGTTCTGACTGCAGTTTAAGTCCTGTTCTTCCTGTGGCACTGCAGGCTTCTGAATAGCCACAGGCCCAGGGGAGCGGCTACGGCGTTCCTTGGTTGAGGCAGTTCGCTTGAAGCGGGACACCCTACTTCGAGAAGCTGATTCAGGGAAGGAAACACAGGGTAACCTGTGTCTCTTTGGGCTTGTTAGACACCACAGTGGGGTATGCTGAGTGTGCCCATGGAAACGGGGGCCTGCTGGAACTAGCCTTGCTTTCCCATTTTGAAGGCTGCATTCACGCTGCCTTGAAGCTGCCTGACATTCCCTGCACTTGCTAGGCCTGTAAACACTGTAAGAATGCTTCCGGGGAGAGAATGAATTTGCTGTCCAAACCAGGTGCTTCCGTGACTGCGGTGTGGTCAGCCTGCCAAGCTCTAGCACTGAAAGGAAACTCAACGTGTGAACTTGCCTCCAGTTTAAGCCCTTAGTAGCCATGTAGATACGGAGGCGTACAGCTCTTTCCGTGAGTTCTTAGTCGCTTATACGCTTTCTTTGAAAGGAAGTACACGTCTGAGGACTCCTAGTCCTCTCGGGTATGCATCATTTCCCCTCCAAGTTCACTGAGTACCTCCAGACCCCCGTGGGCCGGCTGCGAAACTTCGAGTCCCATTTGTTGATCCCTTGGAGGCCCTCTGTGCGTGCCTAGAGACGGGCGACACCCTGTACGTTCCTTGAGGAGAGCTACATTTCCAGAGACCTCGAACGGCCTCAGGCCAACATTGCTGCTGAGTCCGAAGGGCCCAGGAAGACTTTGTCATGGCCCTTGTGTGAGCTGCCATGTGACAACACCCTGCTTTGAATGCTTCGAGGCCCTCGTACCTGGAGTCACTCTGCTCGAGGAGAAAGTCAGCATCTTGCCATGCGCCGTCGCTGACGGCACACCCAGCGGAAACACATGCCTGGAAGTGAGGCCCTGATTTACCGTGCAGAAGCGGAGGCGTGCAGCGGTTTCCATGAGCCGGTGGCCTGTGTTCTGCGTACCTTTAACGGCAGCACAGTTTTCTGGGCACCTAGGAGGCTAGCGTGGGCACCCTGTTGCCGGCAGGAACACTGAGTACCCCCAGGCGCACCTGGGTCTGCTAAGCAACGTCCACTCCCGTAGCCCTTCAGGGCCCCTCCGAGCATGCCGAGCATAGGGAAACGCACTGCACTGTCTTTTGGAGCATCCGAATTTCCTCAGCACTCGGGCACGTGCACGAACGCCGTTCTGGCACGTCCCGCATGGCGTAGAAGTCTTAGGCGTCGCCTTAGTCTGAGCAGCACTCAGAGTAGCCCTCGGCTTCGCATTCCATCTAGGACCTCCTGCCTGAAATCACCGTGCCTCCTCGAGGAAGTCGGCTTGCGTTCTGACTGCAGTTTAAGTCCTGTTCTTCCTGTGGCACTGCAGGCTTCTGAATAGCCACAGGCCCAGGGGAGCGGCTACGGCGTTCCTTGGTTGAGGCAGTTCGCTTGAAGCGGGACACCCTACTTCGAGACGCTGATTCAGGGAAGGAAACACAGGGTAACCTGTGTCTCTTTGGGCTTGTTAGACACCACAGTGGGGTATGCTGAGTGTGCCCATGGAAACGGGGGCCTGCTGGAACTAGCCTTGCTTTCCCATTTTGAAGGCTGCATTCACGCTGCCTTGAAGCTGCCTGACATTCCCTGCACTTGCTAGGCCTGTAAACACTGTAAGAATGCTTCCGGGGAGAGAATGAATTTGCTGTCCAAACCAGGTGCTTCCGTGACTGCGGTGTGGTCAGCCTGCCAAGCTCTAGCACTGAAAGGAAACTCAACGTGTGAACTTGCCTCCAGTTTAAGCCCTTAGTAGCCATGTAGATACGGAGGCGTACAGCTCTTTCCGTGAGTTCTTAGTCGCTTATACGCTTTCTTTGAAAGGAAGTACACGTCTGAGGACTCCTAGTCCTCTCGGGTATGCATCATTTCCCCTCCAAGTTCACTGAGTACCTCCAGACCCCCGTGGGCCGGCTGCGAAACTTCGAGTCCCATTTGTTGATCCCTTGGAGGCCCTCTGTGCGTGCCTAGAGACGGGCGACACCCTGTACGTTCCTTGAGGAGAGCTACATTTCCAGAGACCTCGAACGGCCTCAGGCCAACATTGCTGCTGAGTCCGAAGGGCCCAGGAAGACTTTGTCATGGCCCTTGTGTGAGCTGCCATGTGACAACACCCTGCTTTGAATGCTTCGAGGCCCTCGTACCTGGAGTCACTCTGCTCGAGGAGAAAGTCAGCATCTTGCCATGCGCCGTCGCTGACGGCACACCCAGCGGAAACACATGCCTGGAAGTAAGGCCCTGATTTACCGTGCAGAAGCGGAGGCGTGCAGCGGTTTCCATGAGCCGGTGGCCTGTGTTCTGCGTACCTTTAACGGCAGCACAGTTTTCTGGGCACCTAGGAGGCTAGCGTGGGCACCCTGTTGCCGGCAGGAACACTGAGTACCCCCAGGCGCACCTGGGTCTGCTAAGCAACGTCCACTCCCGTAGCCCTTCAGGGCCCCTCCGAGCATGCCGAGCATAGGGAAACGCACTGCACTGTCTTTTGGAGCATCCGAATTTCCTCAGCACTCGGGCACGTGCACGAACGCCGTTCTGGCACGTCCCGCATGGCGTAGAAGTCTTAGGCGTCGCCTTAGTCTGAGCAGCACTCAGAGTAGCCCTCGGCTTCGCATTCCATCTAGGACCTCCTGCCTGAAATCACCGTGCCTCCTCGAGGAAGTCGGCTTGCGTTCTGACTGCAGTTTAAGTCCTGTTCTTCCTGTGGCACTGCAGGCTTCTGAATAGCCACAGGCCCAGGGGAGCGGCTACGGCGTTCCTTGGTTGAGGCAGTTCGCTTGAAGCGGGACACCCTACTTCGAGAAGCTGATTCAGGGAAGGAAACACAGGGTAACCTGTGTCTCTTTGGGCTTGTTAGACACCACAGTGGGGTATGCTGAGTGTGCCCATGGAAACGGGGGCCTGCTGGAACTAGCCTTGCTTTCCCATTTTGAAGGCTGCATTCACGCTGCCTTGAAGCTGCCTGACATTCCCTGCACTTGCTAGGCCTGTAAACACTGTAAGAATGCTTCCGGGGAGAGAATGAATTTGCTGTCCAAACCAGGTGCTTCCGTGACTGCGGTGTGGTCAGCCTGCCAAGCTCTAGCACTGAAAGGAAACTCAACGTGTGAACTTGCCTCCAGTTTAAGCCCTTAGTAGCCATGTAGATACGGAGGCGTACAGCTCTTTCCGTGAGTTCTTAGTCGCTTATACGCTTTCTTTGAAAGGAAGTACACGTCTGAGGACTCCTAGTCCTCTCGGGTATGCATCATTTCCCCTCCAAGTTCACTGAGTACCTCCAGACCCCCGTGGGCCGGCTGCGAAACTTCGAGTCCCATTTGTTGATCCCTTGGAGGCCCTCTGTGCGTGCCTAGAGACGGGCGACACCCTGTACGTTCCTTGAGGAGAGCTACATTTCCAGAGACCTCGAACGGCCTCAGGCCAACATTGCTGCTGAGTCCGAAGGGCCCAGGAAGACTTTGTCATGGCCCTTGTGTGAGCTGCCATGTGACAACACCCTGCTTTGAATGCTTCGAGGCCCTCGTACCTGGAGTCACTCTGCTCGAGGAGAAAGTCAGCATCTTGCCATGCGCCGTCGCTGACGGCACACCCAGCGGAAACACATGCCTGGAAGTGAGGCCCTGATTTACCGTGCAGAAGCGGAGGCGTGCAGCGGTTTCCATGAGCCGGTGGCCTGTGTTCTGCGTACCTTTAACGGCAGCACAGTTTTCTGGGCACCTAGGAGGCTAGCGTGGGCACCCTGTTGCCGGCAGGAACACTGAGTACCCCCAGGCGCACCTGGGTCTGCTAAGCAACGTCCACTCCCGTAGCCCTTCAGGGCCCCTCCGAGCATGCCGAGCATAGGGAAACGCACTGCACTGTCTTTTGGAGCATCCGAATTTCCTCAGCACTCGGGCACGTGCACGAACGCCGTTCTGGCACGTCCCGCATGGCGTAGAAGTCTTAGGCGTCGCCTTAGTCTGAGCAGCACTCAGAGTAGCCCTCGGCTTCGCATTCCATCTAGGACCTCCTGCCTGAAATCACCGTGCCTCCTCGAGGAAGTCGGCTTGCGTTCTGACTGCAGTTTAAGTCCTGTTCTTCCTGTGGCACTGCAGGCTTCTGAATAGCCACAGGCCCAGGGGAGCGGCTACGGCGTTCCTTGGTTGAGGCAGTTCGCTTGAAGCGGGACACCCTACTTCGAGAAGCTGATTCAGGGAAGGAAACACAGGGTAACCTGTGTCTCTTTGGGCTTGTTAGACACCACAGTGGGGTATGCTGAGTGTGCCCATGGAAACGGGGGCCTGCTGGAACTAGCCTTGCTTTCCCATTTTGAAGGCTGCATTCACGCTGCCTTGAAGCTGCCTGACATTCCCTGCACTTGATAGGCCTGTAAACACTGTAAGAATGCTTCCGGGGAGAGAATGAATTTGCTGTCCAAACCAGGTGCTTCCGTGACTGCGGTGTGGTCAGCCTGCCAAGCTCTAGCACTGAAAGGAAACTCAACGTGTGAACTTGCCTCCAGTTTAAGCCCTTAGTAGCCATGTAGATACGGAGGCGTACAGCTCTTTCCGTGAGTTCTTAGTCGCTTATACGCTTTCTTTGAAAGGAAGTACACGTCTGAGGACAGCTAGTCCTCTCGGGTATGCATCATTTCCCCTCCAAGTTCACTGAGTACCTCCAGACCCCCGTGGGCCGGCTGCGAAACTTCGAGTCCCATTTGTTGATCCCTTGGAGGCCCTCTGTGCGTGCCTAGAGACGGGCGACACCCTGTACGTTCCTTGAGGAGAGCTACATTTCCAGAGACCTCGAACGGCCTCAGGCCAACATTGCTGCTGAGTCCGAAGGGCCCAGGAAGACTTTGTCATGGCCCTTGTGTGAGCTGCCATGTGACAACACCCTGCTTTGAATGCTTCGAGGCCCTCGTACCTGGAGTCACTCTGCTCGAGGAGAAAGTCAGCATCTTGCCATGCGCCGTCGCTGACGGCACACCCAGCGGAAACACATGCCTGGAAGTAAGGCCCTGATTTGCCGTGCAGAAGCGGAGGCGTGCAGCGGTTTCCATGAGCCGGTGGCCTGTGTTCTGCGTACCTTTAACGGCAGCACAGTTTTCTGGGCACCTAGGAGGCTAGCGTGGGCACCCTGTTGCCGGCAGGAACACTGAGTACCCCCAGGCGCACCTGGGTCTGCTAAGCAACGTCCACTCCCGTAGCCCTTCAGGGCCCCTCCGAGCATGCCGAGCATAGGGAAACGCACTGCACTGTCTTTTGGAGCATCCGAATTTCCTCAGCACTCGGGCACGTGCACGAACGCCGTTCTGGCACGTCCCGCATGGCGTAGAAGTCTTAGGCGTCGCCTTAGTCTGAGCAGCACTCAGAGTAGCCCTCGGCTTCGCATTCCATCTAGGACCTCCTGCCTGAAATCACCGTGCCTCCTCGAGGAAGTCGGCTTGCGTTCTGACTGCAGTTTAAGTCCTGTTCTTCCTGTGGCACTGCAGGCTTCTGAATAGCCACAGGCCCAGGGGAGCGGCTACGGCGTTCCTTGGTTGAGGCAGTTCGCTTGAAGCGGGACACCCTACTTCGAGAAGCTGATTCAGGGAAGGAAACACAGGGTAACCTGTGTCTCTTTGGGCTTGTTAGACACCACAGTGGGGTATGCTGAGTGTGCCCATGGAAACGGGGGCCTGCTGGAACTAGCCTTGCTTTCCCATTTTGAAGGCTGCATTCACGCTGCCTTGAAGCTGCCTGACATTCCCTGCACTTGATAGGCCTGTAAACACTGTAAGAATGCTTCCGGGGAGAGAATGAATTTGCTGTCCAAACCAGGTGCTTCCGTGACTGCGGTGTGGTCAGCCTGCCAAGCTCTAGCACTGAAAGGAAACTCAACGTGTGAACTTGCCTCCAGTTTAAGCCCTTAGTAGCCATGTAGATACGGAGGCGTACAGCTCTTTCCGTGAGTTCTTAGTCGCTTATACGCTTTCTTTGAAAGGAAGTACACGTCTGAGGACAGCTAGTCCTCTCGGGTATGCATCATTTCCCCTCCAAGTTCACTGAGTACCTCCAGACCCCCGTGGGCCGGCTGCGAAACTTCGAGTCCCATTTGTTGATCCCTTGGAGGCCCTCTGTGCGTGCCTAGAGACGGGCGACACCCTGTACGTTCCTTGAGGAGAGCTACATTTCCAGAGACCTCGAACGGCCTCAGGCCAACATTGCTGCTGAGTCCGAAGGGCCCAGGAAGACTTTGTCATGGCCCTTGTGTGAGCTGCCATGTGACAACACCCTGCTTTGAATGCTTCGAGGCCCTCGTACCTGGAGTCACTCTGCTCGAGGAGAAAGTCAGCATCTTGCCATGCGCCGTCGCTGACGGCACACCCAGCGGAAACACATGCCTGGAAGTAAGGCCCTGATTTGCCGTGCAGAAGCGGAGGCGTGCAGCGGTTTCCATGAGCCGGTGGCCTGTGTTCTGCGTACCTTTAACGGCAGCACAGTTTCCTGGGCACCTAGGAGGCTAGCGTGGGCACCCTGTTGCCGGCAGGAACACTGAGTACCCCCAGGCGCACCTGGGTCTGCTAAGCAACGTCCACTCCCGTAGCCCTTCAGGGCCCCTCCGAGCATGCCGAGCATAGGGAAACGCACTGCACTGTCTTTTGGAGCATCCGAATTTCCTCAGCACTCGGGCACGTGCACGAACGCCGTTCTGGCACGTCCCGCATGGCGTAGAAGTCTTAGGCGTCGCCTTAGTCTGAGCAGCACTCAGAGTAGCCCTCGGCTTCGCATTCCATCTAGGACCTCCTGCCTGAAATCACCGTGCCTCCTCGAGGAAGTCGGCTTGCGTTCTGACTGCAGTTTAAGTCCTGTTCTTCCTGTGGCACTGCAGGCTTCTGAATAGCCACAGGCCCAGGGGAGCGGCTACGGCGTTCCTTGGTTGAGGCAGTTCGCTTCAAGCGGGACACCCTACTTCGAGACGCTGATTCAGGGAAGGAAACACAGGGTAACCTGTGTCTCTTTGGGCTTGTTAGACACCACAGTGGGGTATGCTGAGTGTGCCCATGGAAACGGGGGCCTGCTGGAACTAGCCTTGCTTTCCCATTTTGAAGGCTGCATTCACGCTGCCTTGAAGCTGCCTGACATTCCCTGCACTTGATAGGCCTGTAAACACTGTAAGAATGCTTCCGGGGAGAGAATGAATTTGCTGTCCAAACCAGGTGCTTCCGTGACTGCGGTGTGGTCAGCCTGCCAAGCTCTAGCACTGAAAGGAAACTCAACGTGTGAACTTGCCTCCAGTTTAAGCCCTTAGTAGCCATGTAGATACGGAGGCGTACAGCTCTTTCCGTGAGTTCTTAGTCGCTTATACGCTTTCTTTGAAAGGAAGTACACGTCTGAGGACAGCTAGTCCTCTCGGGTATGCATCATTTCCCCTCCAAGTTCACTGAGTACCTCCAGACCCCCGTGGGCCGGCTGCGAAACTTCGAGTCCCATTTGTTGATCCCTTGGAGGCCCTCTGTGCGTGCCTAGAGACGGGCGACACCCTGTACGTTCCTTGAGGAGAGCTACATTTCCAGAGACCTCGAACGGCCTCAGGCCAACATTGCTGCTGAGTCCGAAGGGCCCAGGAAGACTTTGTCATGGCCCTTGTGTGAGCTGCCATGTGACAACACCCTGCTTTGAATGCTTCGAGGCCCTCGTACCTGGAGTCACTCTGCTCGAGGAGAAAGTCAGCATCTTGCCATGCGCCGTCGCTGACGGCACACCCAGCGGAAACACATGCCTGGAAGTAAGGCCCTGATTTGCCGTGCAGAAGCGGAGGCGTGCAGCGGTTTCCATGAGCCGGTGGCCTGTGTTCTGCGTACCGTTAACGGCAGCACAGTTTCCTGGGCACCTAGGAGGCTAGCGTGGGCACCCTGTTGCCGGCAGGAACACTGAGTACCCCCAGGCGCACCTGGGTCTGCTAAGCAACGTCCACTCCCGTAGCCCTTCAGGGCCCCTCCGTGCATGCCGAGCATAGGGAAAGGCACTGCACTGTCTTTTGGAGCATCCGAATTTCCTCAGCACTCGGGCACGTTCACGAACGCCGTTCTGGCACGTCCCGCATGGCGTAGAAGTCTTAGGCGTCGCCTTAGTCTGAGCAGCACTCAGAGTAGCCCTCGGCTTCGCATTCCATCTAGGACCTCCTGCCTGAAATCACCGTGCCTCCTCGAGGAAGTCGGCTTGCGTTCTGACTGCAGTTTAAGTCCTGTTCTTCCTGTGGCACTGCAGGCTTCTGAATAGCCACAGGCCCAGGGGAGCGGCTACGGCGTTCCTTGGTTGAGGCAGTTCGCTTGAAGCGGGACACCCTACTTCGAGACGCTGATTCAGGGAAGGAAACACAGGGTAACCTGTGTCTCTTTGGGCTTGTTAGAAACCACAGTGGGGTATGCTGAGTGTGCCCATGGAAACGGGGGCCTGCTGGAACTAGCCTTGCTTTCCCATTTTGAAGGCTGCATTCACGCTGCCTTGAAGCTGCCTGACATTCCCTGCACTTGCTAGGCCTGTAAACACTGTAAGAATGCTTCCGGGGAGAGAATGAATTTGCTGTCCAAACCAGGTGCTTCCGTGACTGCGGTGTGGTCAGCCTGCCAAGCTCTAGCACTGAAAGGAAACTCAACGTGTGAACTTGCCTCCAGTTTAAGCCCTTAGTAGCCATGTAGATACGGAGGCGTACAGCTCTTTCCGTGAGTTCTTAGTCGCTTATACGCTTTCTTTGAAAGGAAGTACACGTCTGAGGACTCCTAGTCCTCTCGGGTATGCATCATTTCCCCTCCAAGTTCACTGAGTACCTCCAGACCCCCGTGGGCCGGCTGCGAAACTTCGAGTCCCATTTGTTGATCCCTTGGAGGCCCTCTGTGCGTGCCTAGAGACGGGCGACACCCTGTACGTTCCTTGAGGAGAGCTACATTTCCAGAGACCTCGAACGGCCTCAGGCCAACATTGCTGCTGAGTCCGAAGGGCCCAGGAAGACTTTGTCATGGCCCTTGTGTGAGCTGCCATGTGACAACACCCTGCTTTGAATGCTTCGAGGCCCTCGTACCTGGAGTCACTCTGCTCGAGGAGAAAGTCAGCATCTTGCCATGCGCCGTCGCTGACGGCACACCCAGCGGAAACACATGCCTGGAAGTAAGGCCCTGATTTGCCGTGCAGAAGCGGAGGCGTGCAGCGGTTTCCATGAGCCGGTGGCCTGTGTTCTGCGTACCTTTAACGGCAGCACAGTTTCCTGGGCACCTAGGAGGCTAGCGTGGGCACCCTGTTGCCGGCAGGAACACTGAGTACCCCCAGGCGCACCTGGGTCTGCTAAGCAACGTCCACTCCCGTAGCCCTTCAGGGCCCCTCCGAGCATGCCGAGCATAGGGAAACGCACTGCACTGTCTTTTGGAGCATCCGAATTTCCTCAGCACTCGGGCACGTGCACGAACGCCGTTCTGGCACGTCCCGCATGGCGTAGAAGTCTTAGGCGTCGCCTTAGTCTGAGCAGCACTCAGAGTAGCCCTCGGCTTCGCATTCCATCTAGGACCTCCTGCCTGAAATCACCGTGCCTCCTCGAGGAAGTCGGCTTGCGTTCTGACTGCAGTTTAAGTCCTGTTCTTCCTGTGGCACTGCAGGCTTCTGAATAGCCACAGGCCCAGGGGAGCGGCTACGGCGTTCCTTGGTTGAGGCAGTTCGCTTGAAGCGGGACACCCTACTTCGAGACGCTGATTCAGGGAAGGAAACACAGGGTAACCTGTGTCTCTTTGGGCTTGTTAGACACCACAGTGGGGTATGCTGAGTGTGCCCATGGAAACGGGGGCCTGCTGGAACTAGCCTTGCTTTCCCATTTTGAAGGCTGCATTCACGCTGCCTTGAAGCTGCCTGACATTCCCTGCACTTGATAGGCCTGTAAACACTGTAAGAATGCTTCCGGGGAGAGAATGAATTTGCTGTCCACACCAGGTGCTTCCGTGACTGCGGTGTGGTCAGCCTGCCAAGCTCTAGCACTGAAAGGAAACTCAACGTGTGAACTTGCCTCCAGTTTAAGCCCTTAGTAGCCATGTAGATACGGAGGCGTACAGCTCTTTCCGTGAGTTCTTAGTCGCTTATACGCTTTCTTTGAAAGGAAGTACACGTCTGAGGACAGCTAGTCCTCTCGGGTATGCATCATTTCCCCTCCAAGTTCACTGAGTACCTCCAGACCCCCGTGGGCCGGCTGCGAAACTTCGAGTCCCATTTGTTGATCCCTTGGAGGCCCTCTGTGCGTGCCTAGAGAAGGGCGACACCCTGTACGTTCCTTGAGGAGAGCTACATTTCCAGAGACCTCGAACGGCCTCAGGCCAACATTGCTGCTGAGTCCGAAGGGCCCAGGAAGACTTTGTCATGGCCCTTGTGTGAGCTGCCATGTGACAACACCCTGCTTTGAATGCTTCGAGGCCCTCGTACCTGGAGTCACTCTGCTCGAGGAGAAAGTCAGCATCTTGCCATGCGCCGTCGCTGACGGCACACCCAGCGGAAACACATGCCTGGAAGTAAGGCCCTGATTTGCCGTGCAGAAGCGGAGGCGTGCAGCGGTTTCCATGAGCCGGTGGCCTGTGTTCTGCGTACCTTTAACGGCAGCACAGTTTCCTGGGCACCTAGGAGGCTAGCGTGGGCACCCTGTTGCCGGCAGGAACACTGAGTACCCCCAGGCGCACCTGGGTCTGCTAAGCAACGTCCACTCCCGTAGCCCTTCAGGGCCCCTCCGTGCATGCCGAGCATAGGGAAAGGCACTGCACTGTCTTTTGGAGCATCCGAATTTCCTCAGCACTCGGGCACGTGCACGAACGCCGTTCTGGCACGTCCCGCATGGCGTAGAAGTCTTAGGCGTCGCCTTAGTCTGAGCAGCACTCAGAGTAGCCCTCGGCTTCGCATTCCATCTAGGACCTCCTGCCTGAAATCACCGTGCCTCCTCGAGGAAGTCGGCTTGCGTTCTGACTGCAGTTTAAGTCCTGTTCTTCCTGTGGCACTGCAGGCTTCTGAATAGCCACAGGCCCAGGGGAGCGGCTACGGCGTTCCTTGGTTGAGGCAGTTCGCTTGAAGCGGGACACCCTACTTCGAGACGCTGATTCAGGGAAGGAAACACAGGGTAACCTGTGTCTCTTTGGGCTTGTTAGAAACCACAGTGGGGTATGCTGAGTGTGCCCATGGAAACGGGGGCCTGCTGGAACTAGCCTTGCTTTCCCATTTTGAAGGCTGCATTCACGCTGCCTTGAAGCTGCCTGACATTCCCTGCACTTGCTAGGCCTGTAAACACTGTAAGAATGCTTCCGGGGAGAGAATGAATTTGCTGTCCAAACCAGGTGCTTCCGTGACTGCGGTGTGGTCAGCCTGCCAAGCTCTAGCACTGAAAGGAAACTCAACGTGTGAACTTGCCTCCAGTTTAAGCCCTTAGTAGCCATGTAGATACGGAGGCGTACAGCTCTTTCCGTGAGTTCTTAGTCGCTTATACACTTTCTTTGAAAGGAAGTACACGTCTGAGGACTCCTAGTCCTCTCGGGTATGCATCATTTCCCCTCCAAGTTCACTGAGTACCTCCAGACCCCCGTGGGCCGGCTGCGAAACTTCGAGTCCCATTTGTTGATCCCTTGGAGGCCCTCTGTGCGTGCCTAGAGACGGGCGACACCCTGTACGTTCCTTGAGGAGAGCTACATTTCCAGAGACCTCGAACGGCCTCAGGCCAACATTGCTGCTGAGTCCGAAGGGCCCAGGAAGACTTTGTCATGGCCCTTGTGTGAGCTGCCATGTGACAACACCCTGCTTTGAATGCTTCGAGGCCCTCGTACCTGGAGTCACTCTGCTCGAGGAGAAAGTCAGCATCTTGCCATGCGCCGTCGCTGACGGCACACCCAGCGGAAACACATGCCTGGAAGTAAGGCCCTGATTTGCCGTGCAGAAGCGGAGGCGTGCAGCGGTTTCCATGAGCCGGTGGCCTGTGTTCTGCGTACCTTTAACGGCAGCACAGTTTCCTGGGCACCTAGGAGGCTAGCGTGGGCACCCTGTTGCCGGCAGGAACACTGAGTACCCCCAGGCGCACCTGGGTCTGCTAAGCAACGTCCACTCCCGTAGCCCTTCAGGGCCCCTCCGAGCATGCCGAGCATAGGGAAACGCACTGCACTGTCTTTTGGAGCATCCGAATTTCCTCAGCACTCGGGCACGTGCACGAACGCCGTTCTGGCACGTCCCGCATGGCGTAGAAGTCTTAGGCGTCGCCTTAGTCTGAGCAGCACTCAGAGTAGCCCTCGGCTTCGCATTCCATCTAGGACCTCCTGCCTGAAATCACCGTGCCTCCTCGAGGAAGTCGGCTTGCGTTCTGACTGCAGTTTAAGTCCTGTTCTTCCTGTGGCACTGCAGGCTTCTGAATAGCCACAGGCCCAGGGGAGCGGCTACGGCGTTCCTTGGTTGAGGCAGTTCGCTTGAAGCGGGACACCCTACTTCGAGACGCTGATTCAGGGAAGGAAACACAGGGTAACCTGTGTCTCTTTGGGCTTGTTAGACACCACAGTGGGGTATGCTGAGTGTGCCCATGGAAACGGGGGCCTGCTGGAACTAGCCTTGCTTTCCCATTTTGAAGGCTGCATTCACGCTGCCTTGAAGCTGCCTGACATTCCCTGCACTTGATAGGCCTGTAAACACTGTAAGAATGCTTCCGGGGAGAGAATGAATTTGCTGTCCACACCAGGTGCTTCCGTGACTGCGGTGTGGTCAGCCTGCCAAGCTCTAGCACTGAAAGGAAACTCAACGTGTGAACTTGCCTCCAGTTTAAGCCCTTAGTAGCCATGTAGATACGGAGGCGTACAGCTCTTTCCGTGAGTTCTTAGTCGCTTATACGCTTTCTTTGAAAGGAAGTACACGTCTGAGGACTCCTAGTCCTCTCGGGTATGCATCATTTCCCCTCCAAGTTCACTGAGTACCTCCAGACCCCCGTGGGCCGGCTGCGAAACTTCGAGTCCCATTTGTTGATCCCTTGGAGGCCCTCTGTGCGTGCCTAGAGACGGGCGACACCCTGTACGTTCCTTGAGGAGAGCTACATTTCCAGAGACCTCGAACGGCCTCAGGCCAACATTGCTGCTGAGTCCGAAGGGCCCAGGAAGACTTTGTCATGGCCCTTGTGTGAGCTGCCATGTGACAACACCCTGCTTTGAATGCTTCGAGGCCCTCGTACCTGGAGTCACTCTGCTCGAGGAGAAAGTCAGCATCTTGCCATGCGCCGTCGCTGACGGCACACCCAGCGGAAACACATGCCTGGAAGTAAGGCCCTGATTTGCCGTGCAGAAGCGGAGGCGTGCAGCGGTTTCCATGAGCCGGTGGCCTGTGTTCTGCGTACCTTTAACGGCAGCACAGTTTCCTGGGCACCTAGGAGGCTAGCGTGGGCACCCTGTTGCCGGCAGGAACACTGAGTACCCCCAGGCGCACCTGGGTCTGCTAAGCAACGTCCACTCCCGTAGCCCTTCAGGGCCCCTCCGAGCATGCCGAGCATAGGGAAACGCACTGCACTGTCTTTTGGAGCATCCGAATTTCCTCAGCACTCGGGCACGTGCACGAACGCCGTTCTGGCACGTCCCGCATGGCGTAGAAGTCTTAGGCGTCGCCTTAGTCTGAGCAGCACTCAGAGTAGCCCTCGGCTTCGCATTCCATCTAGGACCTCCTGCCTGAAATCACCGTGCCTCCTCGAGGAAGTCGGCTTGCGTTCTGACTGCAGTTTAAGTCCTGTTCTTCCTGTGGCACTGCAGGCTTCTGAATAGCCACAGGCCCAGGGGAGCGGCTACGGCGTTCCTTGGTTGAGGCAGTTCGCTTGAAGCGGGACACCCTACTTCGAGACGCTGATTCAGGGAAGGAAACACAGGGTAACCTGTGTCTCTTTGGGCTTGTTAGACACCACAGTGGGGTATGCTGAGTGTGCCCATGGAAACGGGGGCCTGCTGGAACTAGCCTTGCTTTCCCATTTTGAAGGCTGCATTCACGCTGCCTTGAAGCTGCCTGACATTCCCTGCACTTGCTAGGCCTGTAAACACTGTAAGAATGCTTCCGGGGAGAGAATGAATTTGCTGTCCAAACCAGGTGCTTCCGTGACTGCGGTGTGGTCAGCCTGCCAAGCTCTAGCACTGAAAGGAAACTCAACGTGTGAACTTGCCTCCAGTTTAAGCCCTTAGTAGCCATGTAGATACGGAGGCGTACAGCTCTTTCCGTGAGTTCTTAGTCGCTTATACGCTTTCTTTGAAAGGAAGTACACGTCTGAGGACTCCTAGTCCTCTCGGGTATGCATCATTTCCCCTCCAAGTTCACTGAGTACCTCCAGACCCCCGTGGGCCGGCTGCGAAACTTCGAGTCCCATTTGTTGATCCCTTGGAGGCCCTCTGTGCGTGCCTAGAGACGGGCGACACCCTGTACGTTCCTTGAGGAGAGCTACATTTCCAGAGACCTCGAACGGCCTCAGGCCAACATTGCTGCTGAGTCCGAAGGGCCCAGGAAGACTTTGTCATGGCCCTTGTGTGAGCTGCCATGTGACAACACCCTGCTTTGAATGCTTCGAGGCCCTCGTACCTGGAGTCACTCTGCTCGAGGAGAAAGTCAGCATCTTGCCATGCGCCGTCGCTGACGGCACACCCAGCGGAAACACATGCCTGGAAGTAAGGCCCTGATTTGCCGTGCAGAAGCGGAGGCGTGCAGCGGTTTCCATGAGCCGGTGGCCTGTGTTCTGCGTACCGTTAACGGCAGCACAGTTTCCTGGGCACCTAGGAGGCTAGCGTGGGCACCCTGTTGCCGGCAGGAACACTGAGTACCCCCAGGCGCACCTGGGTCTGCTAAGCAACGTCCACTCCCGTAGCCCTTCAGGGCCCCTCCGTGCATGCCGAGCATAGGGAAAGGCACTGCACTGTCTTTTGGAGCATCCGAATTTCCTCAGCACTCGGGCACGTTCACGAACGCCGTTCTGGCACGTCCCGCATGGCGTAGAAGTCTTAGGCGTCGCCTTAGTCTGAGCAGCACTCAGAGTAGCCCTCGGCTTCGCATTCCATCTAGGACCTCCTGCCTGAAATCACCGTGCCTCCTCGAGGAAGTCGGCTTGCGTTCTGACTGCAGTTTAAGTCCTGTTCTTCCTGTGGCACTGCAGGCTTCTGAATAGCCACAGGCCCAGGGGAGCGGCTACGGCGTTCCTTGGTTGAGGCAGTTCGCTTGAAGCGGGACACCCTACTTCGAGACGCTGATTCAGGGAAGGAAACACAGGGTAACCTGTGTCTCTTTGGGCTTGTTAGAAACCACAGTGGGGTATGCTGAGTGTGCCCATGGAAACGGGGGCCTGCTGGAACTAGCCTTGCTTTCCCATTTTGAAGGCTGCATTCACGCTGCCTTGAAGCTGCCTGACATTCCCTGCACTTGATAGGCCTGTAAACACTGTAAGAATGCTTCCGGGGAGAGAATGAATTTGCTGTCCAAACCAGGTGCTTCCGTGACTGCGGTGTGGTCAGCCTGCCAAGCTCTAGCACTGAAAGGAAACTCAACGTGTGAACTTGCCTCCAGTTTAAGCCCTTAGTAGCCATGTAGATACGGAGGCGTACAGCTCTTTCCGTGAGTTCTTAGTCGCTTATACGCTTTCTTTGAAAGGAAGTACACGTCTGAGGACTCCTAGTCCTCTCGGGTATGCATCATTTCCCCTCCAAGTTCACTGAGTACCTCCAGACCCCCGTGGGCCGGCTGCGAAACTTCGAGTCCCATTTGTTGATCCCTTGGAGGCCCTCTGTGCGTGCCTAGAGACGGGCGACACCCTGTACGTTCCTTGAGGAGAGCTACATTTCCAGAGACCTCGAACGGCCTCAGGCCAACATTGCTGCTGAGTCCGAAGGGCCCAGGAAGACTTTGTCATGGCCCTTGTGTGAGCTGCCATGTGACAACACCCTGCTTTGAATGCTTCGAGGCCCTCGTACCTGGAGTCACTCTGCTCGAGGAGAAAGTCAGCATCTTGCCATGCGCCGTCGCTGACGGCACACCCAGCGGAAACACATGCCTGGAAGTAAGCCCCTGATTTGCCGTGCAGAAGCGGAGGCGTGCAGCGGTTTCCATGAGCCGGTGGCCTGTGTTCTGCGTACCTTTAACGGCAGCACAGTTTCCTGGGCACCTAGGAGGCTAGCGTGGGCACCCTGTTGCCGGCAGGAACACTGAGTACCCCCAGGCGCACCTGGGTCTGCTAAGCAACGTCCACTCCCGTAGCCCTTCAGGGCCCCTCCGAGCATGCCGAGCATAGGGAAACGCACTGCACTGTCTTTTGGAGCATCCGAATTTCCTCAGCACTCGGGCACGTGCACGAACGCCGTTCTGGCACGTCCCGCATGGCGTAGAAGTCTTAGGCGTCGCCTTAGTCTGAGCAGCACTCAGAGTAGCCCTCGGCTTCGCATTCCATCTAGGACCTCCTGCCTGAAATCACCGTGCCTCCTCGAGGAAGTCGGCTTGCGTTCTGACTGCAGTTTAAGTCCTGTTCTTCCTGTGGCACTGCAGGCTTCTGAATAGCCACAGGCCCAGGGGAGCGGCTACGGCGTTCCTTGGTTGAGGCAGTTCGCTTGAAGCGGGACACCCTACTTCGAGAAGCTGATTCAGGGAAGGAAACGCAGGGTAACCTGTGTCTCTTTGGGCTTGTTAGACACCACAGTGGGGTATGCTGAGTGTGCCCATGGAAACGGGGGCCTGCTGGAACTAGCCTTGCTTTCCCATTTTGAAGGCTGCATTCACGCTGCCTTGAAGCTGCCTGACATTCCCTGCACTTGCTAGGCCTGTAAACACTGTAAGAATGCTTCCGGGGAGAGAATGAATTTGCTGTCCAAACCAGGTGCTTCCGTGACTGCGGTGTGGTCAGCCTGCCAAGCTCTAGCACTGAAAGGAAACTCAACGTGTGAACTTGCCTCCAGTTTAAGCCCTTAGTAGCCATGTAGATACGGAGGCGTACAGCTCTTTCCGTGAGTTCTTAGTCGCTTATACGCTTTCTTTGAAAGGAAGTACACGTCTGAGGACTCCTAGTCCTCTCGGGTATGCATCATTTCCCCTCCAAGTTCACTGAGTACCTCCAGACCCCCGTGGGCCGGCTGCGAAACTTCGAGTCCCATTTGTTGATCCCTTGGAGGCCCTCTGTGCGTGCCTAGAGACGGGCGACACCCTGTACGTTCCTTGAGGAGAGCTACATTTCCAGAGACCTCGAACGGCCTCAGGCCAACATTGCTGCTGAGTCCGAAGGGCCCAGGAAGACTTTGTCATGGCCCTTGTGTGAGCTGCCATGTGACAACACCCTGCTTTGAATGCTTCGAGGCCCTCGTACCTGGAGTCACTCTGCTCGAGGAGAAAGTCAGCATCTTGCCATGCGCCGTCGCTGACGGCACACCCAGCGGAAACACATGCCTGGAAGTAAGGCCCTGATTTGCCGTGCAGAAGCGGAGGCGTGCAGCGGTTTCCATGAGCCGGTGGCCTGTGTTCTGCGTACCGTTAACGGCAGCACAGTTTCCTGGGCACCTAGGAGGCTAGCGTGGGCACCCTGTTGCCGGCAGGAACACTGAGTACCCCCAGGCGCACCTGGGTCTGCTAAGCAACGTCCACTCCCGTAGCCCTTCAGGGCCCCTCCGTGCATGCCGAGCATAGGGAAAGGCACTGCACTGTCTTTTGGAGCATCCGAATTTCCTCAGCACTCGGGCACGTTCACGAACGCCGTTCTGGCACGTCCCGCATGGCGTAGAAGTCTTAGGCGTCGCCTTAGTCTGAGCAGCACTCAGAGTAGCCCTCGGCTTCGCATTCCATCTAGGACCTCCTGCCTGAAATCACCGTGCCTCCTCGAGGAAGTCGGCTTGCGTTCTGACTGCAGTTTAAGTCCTGTTCTTCCTGTGGCACTGCAGGCTTCTGAATAGCCACAGGCCCAGGGGAGCGGCTACGGCGTTCCTTGGTTGAGGCAGTTCGCTTGAAGCGGGACACCCTACTTCGAGACGCTGATTCAGGGAAGGAAACACAGGGTAACCTGTGTCTCTTTGGGCTTGTTAGAAACCACAGTGGGGTATGCTGAGTGTGCCCATGGAAACGGGGGCCTGCTGGAACTAGCCTTGCTTTCCCATTTTGAAGGCTGCATTCACGCTGCCTTGAAGCTGCCTGACATTCCCTGCACTTGATAGGCCTGTAAACACTGTAAGAATGCTTCCGGGGAGAGAATGAATTTGCTGTCCAAACCAGGTGCTTCCGTGACTGCGGTGTGGTCAGCCTGCCAAGCTCTAGCACTGAAAGGAAACTCAACGTGTGAACTTGCCTCCAGTTTAAGCCCTTAGTAGCCATGTAGATACGGAGGCGTACAGCTCTTTCCGTGAGTTCTTAGTCGCTTATACGCTTTCTTTGAAAGGAAGTACACGTCTGAGGACTCCTAGTCCTCTCGGGTATGCATCATTTCCCCTCCAAGTTCACTGAGTACCTCCAGACCCCCGTGGGCCGGCTGCGAAACTTCGAGTCCCATTTGTTGATCCCTTGGAGGCCCTCTGTGCGTGCCTAGAGACGGGCGACACCCTGTACGTTCCTTGAGGAGAGCTACATTTCCAGAGACCTCGAACGGCCTCAGGCCAACATTGCTGCTGAGTCCGAAGGGCCCAGGAAGACTTTGTCATGGCCCTTGTGTGAGCTGCCATGTGACAACACCCTGCTTTGAATGCTTCGAGGCCCTCGTACCTGGAGTCACTCTGCTCGAGGAGAAAGTCAGCATCTTGCCATGCGCCGTCGCTGACGGCACACCCAGCGGAAACACATGCCTGGAAGTAAGGCCCTGATTTGCCGTGCAGAAGCGGAGGCGTGCAGCGGTTTCCATGAGCCGGTGGCCTGTGTTCTGCGTACCTTTAACGGCAGCACAGTTTCCTGGGCACCTAGGAGGCTAGCGTGGGCACCCTGTTGCCGGCAGGAACACTGAGTACCCCCAGGCGCACCTGGGTCTGCTAAGCAACGTCCACTCCCGTAGCCCTTCAGGGCCCCTCCGAGCATGCCGAGCATAGGGAAACGCACTGCACTGTCTTTTGGAGCATCCGAATTTCCTCAGCACTCGGGCACGTGCACGAACGCCGTTCTGGCACGTCCCGCATGGCGTAGAAGTCTTAGGCGTCGCCTTAGTCTGAGCAGCACTCAGAGTAGCCCTCGGCTTCGCATTCCATCTAGGACCTCCTGCCTGAAATCACCGTGCCTCCTCGAGGAAGTCGGCTTGCGTTCTGACTGCAGTTTAAGTCCTGTTCTTCCTGTGGCACTGCAGGCTTCTGAATAGCCACAGGCCCAGGGGAGCGGCTACGGCGTTCCTTGGTTGAGGCAGTTCGCTTGAAGCGGGACACCCTACTTCGAGAAGCTGATTCAGGGAAGGAAACGCAGGGTAACCTGTGTCTCTTTGGGCTTGTTAGACACCACAGTGGGGTATGCTGAGTGTGCCCATGGAAACGGGGGCCTGCTGGAACTAGCCTTGCTTTCCCATTTTGAAGGCTGCATTCACGCTGCCTTGAAGCTGCCTGACATTCCCTGCACTTGCTAAGCCTGTAAACACTGTAAGAATGCTTCCGGGGAGAGAATGAATTTGCTGTCCAAACCAGGTGCTTCCGTGACTGCGGTGTGGTCAGCCTGCCAAGCTCTAGCACTGAAAGGAAACTCAACGTGTGAACTTGCCTCCAGTTTAAGCCCTTAGTAGCCATGTAGATACGGAGGCGTACAGCTCTTTCCGTGAGTTCTTAGTCGCTTATACGCTTTCTTTGAAAGGAAGTACACGTCTGAGGACTCCTAGTCCTCTCGGGTATGCATCATTTCCCCTCCAAGTTCACTGAGTACCTCCAGACCCCCGTGGGCCGGCTGCGAAACTTCGAGTCCCATTTGTTGATCCCTTGGAGGCCCTCTGTGCGTGCCTAGAGACGGGCGACACCCTGTACGTTCCTTGAGGAGAGCTACATTTCCAGAGACCTCGAACGGCCTCAGGCCAACATTGCTGCTGAGTCCGAAGGGCCCAGGAAGACTTTGTCATGGCCCTTGTGTGAGCTGCCATGTGACAACACCCTGCTTTGAATGCTTCGAGGCCCTCGTACCTGGAGTCACTCTGCTCGAGGAGAAAGTCAGCATCTTGCCATGCGCCGTCGCTGACGGCACACCCAGCGGAAACACATGCCTGGAAGTAAGGCCCTGATTTGCCGTGCAGAAGCGGAGGCGTGCAGCGGTTTCCATGAGCCGGTGGCCTGTGTTCTGCGTACCTTTAACGGCAGCACAGTTTTCTGGGCACCTAGGAGGCTAGCGTGGGCACCCTGTTGCCGGCAGGAACACTGAGTACCCCCAGGCGCACCTGGGTCTGCTAAGCAACGTCCACTCCCGTAGCCCTTCAGGGCCCCTCCGAGCATGCCGAGCATAGGGAAACGCACTGCACTGTCTTTTGGAGCATCTGAATTTCCTCAGCACTCGGGCACGTGCACGAACGCCGTTCTGGCACGTCCCGCATGGCGTAGAAGTCTTAGGCGTCGCCTTAGTCTGAGCAGCACTCAGAGTAGCCCTCGGCTTCGCATTCCATCTAGGACCTCCTGCCTGAAATCACCGTGCCTCCTCGAGGAAGTCGGCTTGCGTTCTGACTGCAGTTTAAGTCCTGTTCTTCCTGTGGCACTGCAGGCTTCTGAATAGCCACAGGCCCAGGGGAGCGGCTACGGCGTTCCTTGGTTGAGGCAGTTCGCTTGAAGCGGGACACCCTACTTCGAGAAGCTGATTCAGGGAAGGAAACACAGGGTAACCTGTGTCTCTTTGGGCTTGTTAGACACCACAGTGGGGTATGCTGAGTGTGCCCATGGAAACGGGGGCCTGCTGGAACTAGCCTTGCTTTCCCATTTTGAAGGCTGCATTCACGCTGCCTTGAAGCTGCCTGACATTCCCTGCACTTGATAGGCCTGTAAACACTGTAAGAATGCTTCCGGGGAGAGAATGAATTTGCTGTCCAAACCAGGTGCTTCCGTGACTGCGGTGTGGTCAGCCTGCCAAGCTCTAGCACTGAAAGGAAACTCAACGTGTGAACTTGCCTCCAGTTTAAGCCCTTAGTAGCCATGTAGATACGGAGGCGTACAGCTCTTTCCGTGAGTTCTTAGTCGCTTATACGCTTTCTTTGAAAGGAAGTACACGTCTGAGGACTCCTAGTCCTCTCGGGTATGCATCATTTCCCCTCCAAGTTCACTGAGTACCTCCAGACCCCCGTGGGCCGGCTGCGAAACTTCGAGTCCCATTTGTTGATCCCTTGGAGGCCCTCTGTGCGTGCCTAGAGACGGGCGACACCCTGTACGTTCCTTGAGGAGAGCTACATTTCCAGAGACCTCGAACGGCCTCAGGCCAACATTGCTGCTGAGTCCGAAGGGCCCAGGAAGACTTTGTCATGACCCTTGTGTGAGCTGCCATGTGACAACACTCTGCTTTGAATGCTTCGAGGCCCTCGTACCTGGAGTCACTCTGCTCGAGGAGAAAGTCAGCATCTTGCCATGCGCCGTCGCTGACGGCACACCCAGCGGAAACACATGCCTGGAAGTAAGGCCCTGATTTGCCGTGCAGAAGCGGAGGCGTGCAGCGGTTTCCATGAGCCGGTGGCCTGTGTTCTGCGTACCTTTAACGGCAGCACAGTTTTCTGGGCACCTAGGAGGCTAGCGTGGGCACCCTGTTGCCGGCAGGAACACTGAGTACCCCCAGGCGCACCTGGGTCTGCTAAGCAACGTCCACTCCCGTAGCCCTTCAGGGCCCCTCCGAGCATGCCGAGCATAGGGAAACGCACTGCACTGTCTTTTGGAGCATCCGAATTTCCTCAGCACTCGGGCACGTGCACGAACGCCGTTCTGGCACGTCCCGCATGGCGTAGAAGTCTTAGGCGTCGCCTTAGTCTGAGCAGCACTCAGAGTAGCCCTCGGCTTCGCATTCCATCTAGGACCTCCTGCCTGAAATCACCGTGCCTCCTCGAGGAAGTCGGCTTGCGTTCTGACTGCAGTTTAAGTCCTGTTCTTCCTGTGGCACTGCAGGCTTCTGAATAGCCACAGGCCCAGGGGAGCGGCTACGGCGTTCCTTGGTTGAGGCAGTTCGCTTGAAGCGGGACACCCTACTTCGAGAAGCTGATTCAGGGAAGGAAACACAGGGTAACCTGTGTCTCTTTGGGCTTGTTAGACACCACAGTGGGGTATGCTGAGTGTGCCCATGGAAACGGGGGCCTGCTGGAACTAGCCTTGCTTTCCCATTTTGAAGGCTGCATTCACGCTGCCTTGAAGCTGCCTGACATTCCCTGCACTTGAAAGGCCTGTAAACACTGTAAGAATGCTTCCGGGGAGAGAATGAATTTGCTGTCCAAACCAGGTGCTTCCGTGACTGCGGTGTGGTCAGCCTGCCAAGCTCTAGCACTGAAAGGAAACTCAACGTGTGAACTTGCCTCCAGTTTAAGCCCTTAGTAGCCATGTAGATACGGAGGCGTACAGCTCTTTCCGTGAGTTCTTAGTCGCTTATACGCTTTCTTTGAAAGGAAGTACACGTCTGAGGACAGCTAGTCCTCTCGGGTATGCATCATTTCCCCTCCAAGTTCACTGAGTACCTCCAGACCCCCGTGGGCCAGCTGCGAAACTTCGAGTCCCATTTGTTGATCCCTTGGAGGCCCTCTGTGCGTGCCTAGAGACGGGCGACACCCTGTACGTTCCTTGAGGAGAGCTACATTTCCAGAGACCTCGAACGGCCTCAGGCCAACATTGCTGCTGAGTCCGAAGGGCCCAGGAAGACTTTGTCATGGCCCTTGTGTGAGCTGCCATGTGACAACACCCTGCTTTGAATGCTTCGAGGCCCTCGTACCTGGAGTCACTCTGCTCGAGGAGAAAGTCAGCATCTTGCCATGCGCCGTCGCTGACGGCACACCCAGCGGAAACACATGCCTGGAAGTAAGGCCCTGATTTGCCGTGCAGAAGCGGAGGCGTGCAGCGGTTTCCATGAGCCGGTGGCCTGTGTTCTGCGTACCTTTAACGGCAGCACAGTTTTCTGGGCACCTAGGAGGCTAGCGTGGGCACCCTGTTGCCGGCAGGAACACTGAGTACCCCCAGGCGCACCTGGGTCTGCTAAGCAACGTCCACTCCCGTAGCCCTTCAGGGCCCCTCCGAGCATGCCGAGCATAGGGAAACGCACTGCACTGTCTTTTGGAGCATCTGAATTTCCTCAGCACTCGGGCACGTGCACGAACGCCGTTCTGGCACGTCCCGCATGGCGTAGAAGTCTTAGGCGTCGCCTTAGTCTGAGCAGCACTCAGAGTAGCCCTCGGCTTCGCATTCCATCTAGGACCTCCTGCCTGAAATCACCGTGCCTCCTCGAGGAAGTCGGCTTGCGTTCTGACTGCAGTTTAAGTCCTGTTCTTCCTGTGGCACTGCAGGCTTCTGAATAGCCACAGGCCCAGGGGAGCGGCTACGGCGTTCCTTGGTTGAGGCAGTTCGCTTGAAGCGGGACACCCTACTTCGAGAAGCTGATTCAGGGAAGGAAACGCAGGGTAACCTGTGTCTCTTTGGGCTTGTTAGACACCACAGTGGGGTATGCTGAGTGTGCCCATGGAAACGGGGGCCTGCTGGAAGTAGCCTTGCTTTCCCATTTTGAAGGCTGCATTCACGCTGCCTTGAAGCTGCCTGACATTCCCTGCACTTGCTAGGCCTGTAAACACTGTAAGAATGCTTCCGGGGAGAGAATGAATTTGCTGTCCAAACCAGGTGCTTCCGTGACTGCGGTGTGGTCAGCCTGCCAAGCTCTAGCACTGAAAGGAAACTCAACGTGTGAACTTGCCTCCAGTTTAAGCCCTTAGTAGCCATGTAGATACGGAGGCGTACAGCTCTTTCCGTGAGTTCTTAGTCGCTTATACGCTTTCTTTGAAAGGAAGTACACGTCTGAGGACTCCTAGTCCTCTCGGGTATGCATCATTTCCCCTCCAAGTTCACTGAGTACCTCCAGACCCCCGTGGGCCGGCTGCGAAACTTCGAGTCCCATTTGTTGATCCCTTGGAGGCCCTCTGTGCGTGCCTAGAGACGGGCGACACCCTGTACGTTCCTTGAGGAGAGCTACATTTCCAGAGACCTCGAACGGCCTCAGGCCAACATTGCTGCTGAGTCCGAAGGGCCCAGGAAGACTTTGTCATGGCCCTTGTGTGAGCTGCCATGTGACAACACCCTGCTTTGAATGCTTCGAGGCCCTCGTACCTGGAGTCACTCTGCTCGAGGAGAAAGTCAGCATCTTGCCATGCGCCGTCGCTGACGGCACACCCAGCGGAAACACATGCCTGGAAGTAAGGCCCTGATTTGCCGTGCAGAAGCGGAGGCGTGCAGCGGTTTCCATGAGCCGGTGGCCTGTGTTCTGCGTACCGTTAACGGCAGCACAGTTTCCTGGGCACCTAGGAGGCTAGCGTGGGCACCCTGTTGCCGGCAGGAACACTGAGTACCCCCAGGCGCACCTGGGTCTGCTAAGCAACGTCCACTCCCGTAGCCCTTCAGGGCCCCTCCGTGCATGCCGAGCATAGGGAAAGGCACTGCACTGTCTTTTGGAGCATCCGAATTTCCTCAGCACTCGGGCACGTTCACGAACGCCGTTCTGGCACGTCCCGCATGGCGTAGAAGTCTTAGGCGTCGCCTTAGTCTGAGCAGCACTCAGAGTAGCCCTCGGCTTCGCATTCCATCTAGGACCTCCTGCCTGAAATCACCGTGCCTCCTCGAGGAAGTCGGCTTGCGTTCTGACTGCAGTTTAAGTCCTGTTCTTCCTGTGGCACTGCAGGCTTCTGAATAGCCACAGGCCCAGGGGAGCGGCTACGGCGTTCCTTGGTTGAGGCAGTTCGCTTGAAGCGGGACACCCTACTTCGAGACGCTGATTCAGGGAAGGAAACACAGGGTAACCTGTGTCTCTTTGGGCTTGTTAGAAACCACAGTGGGGTATGCTGAGTGTGCCCATGGAAACGGGGGCCTGCTGGAACTAGCCTTGCTTTCCCATTTTGAAGGCTGCATTCACGCTGCCTTGAAGCTGCCTGACATTCCCTGCACTTGCTAGGCCTGTAAACACTGTAAGAATGCTTCCGGGGAGAGAATGAATTTGCTGTCCAAACCAGGTGCTTCCGTGACTGCGGTGTGGTCAGCCTGCCAAGCTCTAGCACTGAAAGGAAACTCAACGTGTGAACTTGCCTCCAGTTTAAGCCCTTAGTAGCCATGTAGATACGGAGGCATACAGCTCTTTCCCTGAGTTCTTAGTCGCTTATACGCTTTCTTTGAAAGGAAGTACACGTCTGAGGACTCCTAGTCCTCTCGGGTATGCATCATTTCCCCTCCAAGTTCACTGAGTACCTCCAGACCCCCGTGGGCCGGCTGCGAAACTTCGAGTCCCATTTGTTGATCCCTTGGAGGCCCTCTGTGCGTGCCTAGAGACGGGCGACACCCTGTACGTTCCTTGAGGAGAGCTACATTTCCAGAGACCTCGAACGGCCTCAGGCCAACATTGCTGCTGAGTCCGAAGGGCCCAGGAAGACTTTGTCATGGCCCTTGTGTGAGCTGCCATGTGACAACACCCTGCTTTGAATGCTTCGAGGCCCTCGTACCTGGAGTCACTCTGCTCGAGGAGAAAGTCAGCATCTTGCCATGCGCCGTCGCTGACGGCACACCCAGCGGAAACACATGCCTGGAAGTAAGGCCCTGATTTGCCGTGCAGAAGCGGAGGCGTGCAGCGGTTTCCATGAGCCGGTGGCCTGTGTTCTGCGTACCTTTAACGGCAGCACAGTTTTCTGGGCACCTAGGAGGCTAGCGTGGGCACCCTGTTGCCGGCAGGAACACTGAGTACCCCCAGGCGCACCTGGGTCTGCTAAGCAACGTCCACTCCCGTAGCCCTTCAGGGCCCCTCCGAGCATGCCGAGCATAGGGAAACGCACTGCACTGTCTTTTGGAGCATCTGAATTTCCTCAGCACTCGGGCACGTGCACGAACGCCGTTCTGGCACGTCCCGCATGGCGTAGAAGTCTTAGGCGTCGCCTTAGTCTGAGCAGCACTCAGAGTAGCCCTCGGCTTCGCATTCCATCTAGGACCTCCTGCCTGAAATCACCGTGCCTCCTCGAGGAAGTCGGCTTGCGTTCTGACTGCAGTTTAAGTCCTGTTCTTCCTGTGGCACTGCAGGCTTCTGAATAGCCACAGGCCCAGGGGAGCGGCTACGGCGTTCCTTGGTTGAGGCAGTTCGCTTGAAGCGGGACACCCTACTTCGAGAAGCTGATTCAGGGAAGGAAACACAGGGTAACCTGTGTCTCTTTGGGCTTGTTAGACACCACAGTGGGGTATGCTGAGTGTGCCCATGGAAACGGGGGCCTGCTGGAAGTAGCCTTGCTTTCCCATTTTGAAGGCTGCATTCACGCTGCCTTGAAGCTGCCTGACATTCCCTGCACTTGCTAGGCCTGTAAACACTGTAAGAATGCTTCCGGGGAGAGAATGAATTTGCTGTCCAAACCAGGTGCTTCCGTGACTGCGGTGTGGTCAGCCTGCCAAGCTCTAGCACTGAAAGGAAACTCAACGTGTGAACTTGCCTCCAGTTTAAGCCCTTAGTAGCCATGTAGATACGGAGGCGTACAGCTCTTTCCGTGAGTTCTTAGTCGCTTATACGCTTTCTTTGAAAGGAAGTACACGTCTGAGGACTCCTAGTCCTCTCGGGTATGCATCATTTCCCCTCCAAGTTCACTGAGTACCTCCAGACCCCCGTGGGCCGGCTGCGAAACTTCGAGTCCCATTTGTTGATCCCTTGGAGGCCCTCTGTGCGTGCCTAGAGACGGGCGACACCCTGTACGTTCCTTGAGGAGAGCTACATTTCCAGAGACCTCGAACGGCCTCAGGCCAACATTGCTGCTGAGTCCGAAGGGCCCAGGAAGACTTTGTCATGGCCCTTGTGTGAGCTGCCATGTGACAACACCCTGCTTTGAATGCTTCGAGGCCCTCGTACCTGGAGTCACTCTGCTCGAGGAGAAAGTCAGCATCTTGCCATGCGCCGTCGCTGACGGCACACCCAGCGGAAACACATGCCTGGAAGTAAGGCCCTGATTTGCCGTGCAGAAGCGGAGGCGTGCAGCGGTTTCCATGAGCCGGTGGCCTGTGTTCTGCGTACCGTTAACGGCAGCACAGTTTCCTGGGCACCTAGGAGGCTAGCGTGGGCACCCTGTTGCCGGCAGGAACACTGAGTACCCCCAGGCGCACCTGGGTCTGCTAAGCAACGTCCACTCCCGTAGCCCTTCAGGGCCCCTCCGTGCATGCCGAGCATAGGGAAAGGCACTGCACTGTCTTTTGGAGCATCCGAATTTCCTCAGCACTCGGGCACGTTCACGAACGCCGTTCTGGCACGTCCCGCATGGCGTAGAAGTCTTAGGCGTCGCCTTAGTCTGAGCAGCACTCAGAGTAGCCCTCGGCTTCGCATTCCATCTAGGACCTCCTGCCTGAAATCACCGTGCCTCCTCGAGGAAGTCGGCTTGCGTTCTGACTGCAGTTTAAGTCCTGTTCTTCCTGTGGCACTGCAGGCTTCTGAATAGCCACAGGCCCAGGGGAGCGGCTACGGCGTTCCTTGGTTGAGGCAGTTCGCTTGAAGCGGGACACCCTACTTCGAGACGCTGATTCAGGGAAGGAAACACAGGGTAACCTGTGTCTCTTTGGGCTTGTTAGAAACCACAGTGGGGTATGCTGAGTGTGCCCATGGAAACGGGGGCCTGCTGGAACTAGCCTTGCTTTCCCATTTTGAAGGCTGCATTCACGCTGCCTTGAAGCTGCCTGACATTCCCTGCACTTGCTAGGCCTGTAAACACTGTAAGAATGCTTCCGGGGAGAGAATGAATTTGCTGTCCAAACCAGGTGCTTCCGTGACTGCGGTGTGGTCAGCCTGCCAAGCTCTAGCACTGAAAGGAAACTCAACGTGTGAACTTGCCTCCAGTTTAAGCCCTTAGTAGCCATGTAGATACGGAGGCATACAGCTCTTTCCCTGAGTTCTTAGTCGCTTATACGCTTTCTTTGAAAGGAAGTACACGTCTGAGGACTCCTAGTCCTCTCGGGTATGCATCATTTCCCCTCCAAGTTCACTGAGTACCTCCAGACCCCCGTGGGCCGGCTGCGAAACTTCGAGTCCCATTTGTTGATCCCTTGGAGGCCCTCTGTGCGTGCCTAGAGACGGGCGACACCCTGTACGTTCCTTGAGGAGAGCTACATTTCCAGAGACCTCGAACGGCCTCAGGCCAACATTGCTGCTGAGTCCGAAGGGCCCAGGAAGACTTTGTCATGGCCCTTGTGTGAGCTGCCATGTGACAACACCCTGCTTTGAATGCTTCGAGGCCCTCGTACCTGGAGTCACTCTGCTCGAGGAGAAAGTCAGCATCTTGCCATGCGCCGTCGCTGACGGCACACCCAGCGGAAACACATGCCTGGAAGTAAGGCCCTGATTTGCCGTGCAGAAGCGGAGGCGTGCAGCGGTTTCCATGAGCCGGTGGCCTGTGTTCTGCGTACCTTTAACGGCAGCACAGTTTTCTGGGCACCTAGGAGGCTAGCGTGGGCACCCTGTTGCCGGCAGGAACACTGAGTACCCCCAGGCGCACCTGGGTCTGCTAAGCAACGTCCACTCCCGTAGCCCTTCAGGGCCCCTCCGAGCATGCCGAGCATAGGGAAACGCACTGCACTGTCTTTTGGAGCATCTGAATTTCCTCAGCACTCGGGCACGTGCACGAACGCCGTTCTGGCACGTCCCGCATGGCGTAGAAGTCTTAGGCGTCGCCTTAGTCTGAGCAGCACTCAGAGTAGCCCTCGGCTTCGCATTCCATCTAGGACCTCCTGCCTGAAATCACCGTGCCTCCTCGAGGAAGTCGGCTTGCGTTCTGACTGCAGTTTAAGTCCTGTTCTTCCTGTGGCACTGCAGGCTTCTGAATAGCCACAGGCCCAGGGGAGCGGCTACGGCGTTCCTTGGTTGAGGCAGTTCGCTTGAAGCGGGACACCCTACTTCGAGAAGCTGATTCAGGGAAGGAAACGCAGGGTAACCTGTGTCTCTTTGCGCTTGTTAGAAACCACAGTGGGGTATGCTGAGTGTGCCCATGGAAACGGGGGCCTGCTGGAACTAGCCTTGCTTTCCCATTTTGAAGGCTGCATTCACGCTGCCTTGAAGCTGCCTGACATTCCCTGCACTTGCTAGGCCTGTAAACACTGTAAGAATGCTTCCGGGGAGAGAATGAATTTGCTGTCCAAACCAGGTGCTTCCGTGACTGCGGTGTGGTCAGCCTGCCAAGCTCTAGCACTGAAAGGAAACTCAACGTGTGAACTTGCCTCCAGTTTAAGCCCTTAGTAGCCATGTAGATACGGAGGCGTACAGCTCTTTCCGTGAGTTCTTAGTCGCTTATACGCTTTCTTTGAAAGGAAGTACACGTCTGAGGACAGCTAGTCCTCTCGGGTATGCATCATTTCCCCTCCAAGTTCACTGAGTACCTCCAGACCCCCGTGGGCCGGCTGCGAAACTTCGAGTCCCATTTGTTGATCCCTTGGAGGCCCTCTGTGCGTGCCTAGAGACGGGCGACACCCTGTACGTTCCTTGAGGAGAGCTACATTTCCAGAGACCTCGAACGGCCTCAGGCCAACATTGCTGCTGAGTCCGAAGGGCCCAGGAAGACTTTGTCATGGCCCTTGTGTGAGCTGCCATGTGACAACACCCTGCTTTGAATGCTTCGAGGCCCTCGTACCTGGAGTCACTCTGTTCGAGGAGAAAGTCAGCATCTTGCCATGCGCCGTCGCTGACGGCACACCCAGCGGAAACACATGCCTGGAAGTAAGGCCCTGATTTGCCGTGCAGAAGCGGAGGCGTGCAGCGGTTTCCATGAGCCGGTGGCCTGTGTTCTGCGTACCTTTAACGGCAGCACAGTTTTCTGGGCACCTAGGAGGCTAGCGTGGGCACCCTGTTGCCGGCAGGAACACTGAGTACCCCCAGGCGCACCTGGGTCTGCTAAGCAACGTCCACTCCCGTAGCCCTTCAGGGCCCCTCCGAGCATGCCGAGCATAGGGAAACGCACTGCACTGTCTTTTGGAGCATCTGAATTTCCTCAGCACTCGGGCACGTGCACGAACGCCGTTCTGGCACGTCCCGCATGGCGTAGAAGTCTTAGGCGTCGCCTTAGTCTGAGCAGCACTCAGAGTAGCCCTCGGCTTCGCATTCCATCTAGGACCTCCTGCCTGAAATCACCGTGCCTCCTCGAGGAAGTCGGCTTGCGTTCTGACTGCAGTTTAAGTCCTGTTCTTCCTGTGGCACTGCAGGCTTCTGAATAGCCACAGGCCCAGGGGAGCGGCTACGGCGTTCCTTGGTTGAGGCAGTTCGCTTGAAGCGGGACACCCTACTTCGAGAAGCTGATTCAGGGAAGGAAACACAGGGTAACCTGTGTCTCTTTGGGCTTGTTAGAAACCACAGTGGGGTATGCTGAGTGTGCCCATGGAAACGGGGGCCTGCTGGAACTAGCCTTGCTTTCCCATTTTGAAGGCTGCATTCACGCTGCCTTGAAGCTGCCTGACATTCCCTGCACTTGCTA
The DNA here is from genome assembly GCF_949774975.1 of Lagenorhynchus albirostris. NCBI lineage: Eukaryota > Metazoa > Chordata > Mammalia > Artiodactyla > Delphinidae > Lagenorhynchus > Lagenorhynchus albirostris. The sequence continues at coordinate 21,614,639 of NC_083114.1, read as the reverse complement.
GGCCTGTAAACACTGTAAGAATGCTTCCGGGGAGAGAATGAATTTGCTGTCCAAACCAGGTGCTTCCGTGACTGCGGTGTGGTCAGCCTGCCAAGCTCTAGCACTGAAAGGAAACTCAACGTGTGAACTTGCCTCCAGTTTAAGCCCTTAGTAGCCATGTAGATACGGAGGCGTACAGCTCTTTCCGTGAGTTCTTAGTCGCTTATACGCTTTCTTTGAAAGGAAGTACACGTCTGAGGACAGCTAGTCCTCTCGGGTATGCATCATTTCCCCTCCAAGTTCACTGAGTACCTCCAGACCCCCGTGGGCCGGCTGCGAAACTTCGAGTCCCATTTGTTGATCCCTTGGAGGCCCTCTGTGCGTGCCTAGAGACGGGCGACACCCTGTACGTTCCTTGAGGAGAGCTACATTTCCAGAGACCTCGAACGGCCTCAGGCCAACATTGCTGCTGAGTCCGAAGGGCCCAGGAAGACTTTGTCATGGCCCTTGTGTGAGCTGCCATGTGACAACACCCTGCTTTGAATGCTTCGAGGCCCTCGTACCTGGAGTCACTCTGTTCGAGGAGAAAGTCAGCATCTTGCCATGCGCCGTCGCTGACGGCACACCCAGCGGAAACACATGCCTGGAAGTAAGGCCCTGATTTGCCGTGCAGAAGCGGAGGCGTGCAGCGGTTTCCATGAGCCGGTGGCCTGTGTTCTGCGTACCTTTAACGGCAGCACAGTTTTCTGGGCACCTAGGAGGCTAGCGTGGGCACCCTGTTGCCGGCAGGAACACTGAGTACCCCCAGGCGCACCTGGGTCTGCTAAGCAACGTCCACTCCCGTAGCCCTTCAGGGCCCCTCCGAGCATGCCGAGCATAGGGAAACGCACTGCACTGTCTTTTGGAGCATCTGAATTTCCTCAGCACTCGGGCACGTGCACGAACGCCGTTCTGGCACGTCCCGCATGGCGTAGAAGTCTTAGGCGTCGCCTTAGTCTGAGCAGCACTCAGAGTAGCCCTCGGCTTCGCATTCCATCTAGGACCTCCTGCCTGAAATCACCGTGCCTCCTCGAGGAAGTCGGCTTGCGTTCTGACTGCAGTTTAAGTCCTGTTCTTCCTGTGGCACTGCAGGCTTCTGAATAGCCACAGGCCCAGGGGAGCGGCTACGGCGTTCCTTGGTTGAGGCAGTTCGCTTGAAGCGGGACACCCTACTTCGAGAAGCTGATTCAGGGAAGGAAACACAGGGTAACCTGTGTCTCTTTGGGCTTGTTAGACACCACAGTGGGGTATGCTGAGTGTGCCCATGGAAACGGGGGCCTGCTGGAACTAGCCTTGCTTTCCCATTTTGAAGGCTGCATTCACGCTGCCTTGAAGCTGCCTGACATTCCCTGCACTTGATAGGCCTGTAAACACTGTAAGAATGCTTCCGGGGAGAGAATGAATTTGCTGTCCAAACCAGGTGCTTCCGTGACTGCGGTGTGGTCAGCCTGCCAAGCTCTAGCACTGAAAGGAAACTCAACGTGTGAACTTGCCTCCAGTTTAAGCCCTTAGTAGCCATGTAGATACGGAGGCGTACAGCTCTTTCCGTGAGTTCTTAGTCGCTTATACGCTTTCTTTGAAAGGAAGTACACGTCTGAGGACTCCTAGTCCTCTCGGGTATGCATCATTTCCCCTCCAAGTTCACTGAGTACCTCCAGACCCCCGTGGGCCGGCTGCGAAACTTCGAGTCCCATTTGTTGATCCCTTGGAGGCCCTCTGTGCGTGCCTAGAGACGGGCGACACCCTGTACGTTCCTTGAGGAGAGCTACATTTCCAGAGACCTCGAACGGCCTCAGGCCAACATTGCTGCTGAGTCCGAAGGGCCCAGGAAGACTTTGTCATGGCCCTTGTGTGAGCTGCCATGTGACAACACTCTGCTTTGAATGCTTCGAGGCCCTCGTACCTGGAGTCACTCTGCTCGAGGAGAAAGTCAGCATCTTGCCATGCGCCGTCGCTGACGGCACACCCAGCGGAAACACATGCCTGGAAGTAAGGCCCTGATTTGCCGTGCAGAAGCGGAGGCGTGCAGCGGTTTCCATGAGCCGGTGGCCTGTGTTCTGCGTACCTTTAACGGCAGCACAGTTTTCTGGGCACCTAGGAGGCTAGCGTGGGCACCCTGTTGCCGGCAGGAACACTGAGTACCCCCAGGCGCACCTGGGTCTGCTAAGCAACGTCCACTCCCGTAGCCCTTCAGGGCCCCTCCGAGCATGCCGAGCATAGGGAAACGCACTGCACTGTCTTTTGGAGCATCTGAATTTCCTCAGCACTCGGGCACGTGCACGAACGCCGTTCTGGCACGTCCCGCATGGCGTAGAAGTCTTAGGCGTCGCCTTAGTCTGAGCAGCACTCAGAGTAGCCCTCGGCTTCGCATTCCATCTAGGACCTCCTGCCTGAAATCACCGTGCCTCCTCGAGGAAGTCGGCTTGCGTTCTGACTGCAGTTTAAGTCCTGTTCTTCCTGTGGCACTGCAGGCTTCTGAATAGCCACAGGCCCAGGGGAGCGGCTACGGCGTTCCTTGGTTGAGGCAGTTCGCTTGAAGCGGGACACCCTACTTCGAGAAGCTGATTCAGGGAAGGAAACACAGGGTAACCTGTGTCTCTTTGGGCTTGTTAGACACCACAGTGGGGTATGCTGAGTGTGCCCATGGAAACGGGGGCCTGCTGGAACTAGCCTTGCTTTCCCATTTTGAAGGCTGCATTCACGCTGCCTTGAAGCTGCCTGACATTCCCTGCACTTGCTAGGCCTGTAAACACTGTAAGAATGCTTCCGGGGAGAGAATGAATTTGCTGTCCAAACCAGGTGCTTCCGTGACTGCGGTGTGGTCAGCCTGCCAAGCTCTAGCACTGAAAGGAAACTCAACGTGTGAACTTGCCTCCAGTTTAAGCCCTTAGTAGCCATGTAGATACGGAGGCGTACAGCTCTTTCCGTGAGTTCTTAGTCGCTTATACGCTTTCTTTGAAAGGAAGTACACGTCTGAGGACAGCTAGTCCTCTCGGGTATGCATCATTTCCCCTCCAAGTTCACTGAGTACCTCCAGACCCCCGTGGGCCGGCTGCGAAACTTCGAGTCCCATTTGTTGATCCCTTGGAGGCCCTCTGTGCGTGCCTAGAGACGGGCGACACCCTGTACGTTCCTTGAGGAGAGCTACATTTCCAGAGACCTCGAACGGCCTCAGGCCAACATTGCTGCTGAGTCCGAAGGGCCCAGGAAGACTTTGTCATGGCCCTTGTGTGAGCTGCCATGTGACAACACCCTGCTTTGAATGCTTCGAGGCCCTCGTACCTGGAGTCACTCTGCTCGAGGAGAAAGTCAGCATCTTGCCATGCGCCGTCGCTGACGGCACACCCAGCGGAAACACATGCCTGGAAGTAAGGCCCTGATTTGCCGTGCAGAAGCGGAGGCGTGCAGCGGTTTCCATGAGCCGGTGGCCTGTGTTCTGCGTACCTTTAACGGCAGCACAGTTTTCTGGGCACCTAGGAGGCTAGCGTGGGCACCCTGTTGCCGGCAGGAACACTGAGTACCCCCAGGCGCACCTGGGTCTGCTAAGCAACGTCCACTCCCGTAGCCCTTCAGGGCCCCTCCGAGCATGCCGAGCATAGGGAAACGCACTGCACTGTCTTTTGGAGCATCTGAATTTCCTCAGCACTCGGGCACGTGCACGAACGCCGTTCTGGCACGTCCCGCATGGCGTAGAAGTCTTAGGCGTCGCCTTAGTCTGAGCAGCACTCAGAGTAGCCCTCGGCTTCGCATTCCATCTAGGACCTCCTGCCTGAAATCACCGTGCCTCCTCGAGGAAGTCGGCTTGCGTTCTGACTGCAGTTTAAGTCCTGTTCTTCCTGTGGCACTGCAGGCTTCTGAATAGCCACAGGCCCAGGGGAGCGGCTACGGCGTTCCTTGGTTGAGGCAGTTCGCTTGAAGCGGGACACCCTACTTCGAGAAGCTGATTCAGGGAAGGAAACACAGGGTAACCTGTGTCTCTTTGGGCTTGTTAGACACCACAGTGGGGTATGCTGAGTGTGCCCATGGAAACGGGGGCCTGCTGGAACTAGCCTTGCTTTCCCATTTTGAAGGCTGCATTCACGCTGCCTTGAAGCTGCCTGACATTCCCTGCACTTGATAGGCCTGTAAACACTGTAAGAATGCTTCCGGGGAGAGAATGAATTTGCTGTCCAAACCAGGTGCTTCCGTGACTGCGGTGTGGTCAGCCTGCCAAGCTCTAGCACTGAAAGGAAACTCAACGTGTGAACTTGCCTCCAGTTTAAGCCCTTAGTAGCCATGTAGATACGGAGGCGTACAGCTCTTTCCGTGAGTTCTTAGTCGCTTATACGCTTTCTTTGAAAGGAAGTACACGTCTGAGGACTCCTAGTCCTCTCGGGTATGCATCATTTCCCCTCCAAGTTCACTGAGTACCTCCAGACCCCCGTGGGCCGGCTGCGAAACTTCGAGTCCCATTTGTTGATCCCTTGGAGGCCCTCTGTGCGTGCCTAGAGACGGGCGACACCCTGTACGTTCCTTGAGGAGAGCTACATTTCCAGAGACCTCGAACGGCCTCAGGCCAACATTGCTGCTGAGTCCGAAGGGCCCAGGAAGACTTTGTCATGGCCCTTGTGTGAGCTGCCATGTGACAACACTCTGCTTTGAATGCTTCGAGGCCCTCGTACCTGGAGTCACTCTGCTCGAGGAGAAAGTCAGCATCTTGCCATGCGCCGTCGCTGACGGCACACCCAGCGGAAACACATGCCTGGAAGTAAGGCCCTGATTTGCCGTGCAGAAGCGGAGGCGTGCAGCGGTTTCCATGAGCCGGTGGCCTGTGTTCTGCGTACCTTTAACGGCAGCACAGTTTTCTGGGCACCTAGGAGGCTAGCGTGGGCACCCTGTTGCCGGCAGGAACACTGAGTACCCCCAGGCGCACCTGGGTCTGCTAAGCAACGTCCACTCCCGTAGCCCTTCAGGGCCCCTCCGAGCATGCCGAGCATAGGGAAACGCACTGCACTGTCTTTTGGAGCATCTGAATTTCCTCAGCACTCGGGCACGTGCACGAACGCCGTTCTGGCACGTCCCGCATGGCGTAGAAGTCTTAGGCGTCGCCTTAGTCTGAGCAGCACTCAGAGTAGCCCTCGGCTTCGCATTCCATCTAGGACCTCCTGCCTGAAATCACCGTGCCTCCTCGAGGAAGTCGGCTTGCGTTCTGACTGCAGTTTAAGTCCTGTTCTTCCTGTGGCACTGCAGGCTTCTGAATAACCACAGGCCCAGGGGAGCGGCTACGGCGTTCCTTGGTTGAGGCAGTTCGCTTGAAGCGGGACACCCTACTTCGAGAAGCTGATTCAGGGAAGGAAACGCAGGTTAACCTGTGTCTCTTTGGGCTTGTTAGACACCACAGTGGGGTATGCTGAGTGTGCCCATGGAAACGGGGGCCTGCTGGAACTAGCCTTGCTTTCCCATTTTGAAGGCTGCATTCACGCTGCCTTGAAGCTGCCTGACATTCCCTGCACTTGCTAAGCCTGTAAACACTGTAAGAATGCTTCCGGGGAGAGAATGAATTTGCTGTCCAAACCAGGTGCTTCCGTGACTGCGGTGTGGTCAGCCTGCCAAGCTCTAGCACTGAAAGGAAACTCAACGTGTGAACTTGCCTCCAGTTTAAGCCCTTAGTAGCCATGTAGATACGGAGGCATACAGCTCTTTCCGTGAGTTCTTAGTCGCTTATACGCTTTCTTTGAAAGGAAGTACACGTCTGAGGACTCCTAGTCCTCTCGGGTATGCATCATTTCCCCTCCAAGTTCACTGAGTACCTCCAGACCCCCGTGGGCCGGCTGCGAAACTTCGAGTCCCATTTGTTGATCCCTTGGAGGCCCTCTGTGCGTGCCTAGAGACGGGCGACACCCTGTATGTTCCTTGAGGAGAGCTACATTTCCAGAGACCTCGAACGGCCTCAGGCCAACATTGCTGCTGAGTCCGAAGGGCCCAGGAAGACTTTGTCATGGCCCTTGTGTGAGCTGCCATGTGACAACACTCTGCTTTGAATGCTTCGAGGCCCTCGTACCTGGAGTCACTCTGCTCGAGGAGAAAGTCAGCATCTTGCCATGCGCCGTCGCTGACGGCACACCCAGCGGAAACACATGCCTGGAAGTAAGGCCCTGATTTGCCGTGCAGAAGCGGAGGCGTGCAGCGGTTTCCATGAGCCGGTGGCCTGTGTTCTGCGTACCTTTAACGGCAGCACAGTTTTCTGGGCACCTAGGAGGCTAGCGTGGGCACCCTGTTGCCGGCAGGAACACTGAGTACCCCCAGGCGCACCTGGGTCTGCTAAGCAACGTCCACTCCCGTAGCCCTTCAGGGCCCCTCCGAGCATGCCGAGCATAGGGAAACGCACTGCACTGTCTTTTGGAGCATCTGAATTTCCTCAGCACTCGGGCACGTGCACGAACGCCGTTCTGGCACGTCCCGCATGGCGTAGAAGTCTTAGGCGTCGCCTTAGTCTGAGCAGCACTCAGAGTAGCCCTCGGCTTCGCATTCCATCTAGGACCTCCTGCCTGAAATCACCGTGCCTCCTCGAGGAAGTCGGCTTGCGTTCTGACTGCAGTTTAAGTCCTGTTCTTCCTGTGGCACTGCAGGCTTCTGAATAGCCACAGGCCCAGGGGAGCGGCTACGGCGTTCCTTGGTTGAGGCAGTTCGCTTGAAGCGGGACACCCTACTTCGAGAAGCTGATTCAGGGAAGGAAACACAGGGTAACCTGTGTCTCTTTGGGCTTGTTAGACACCACAGTGGGGTATGCTGAGTGTGCCCATGGAAACGGGGGCCTGCTGGAACTAGCCTTGCTTTCCCATTTTGAAGGCTGCATTCACGCTGCCTTGAAGCTGCCTGACATTCCCTGCACTTGCTAGGCCTGTAAACACTGTAAGAATGCTTCCGGGGAGAGAATGAATTTGCTGTCCAAACCAGGTGCTTCCGTGACTGCGGTGTGGTCAGCCTGCCAAGCTCTAGCACTGAAAGGAAACTCAACGTGTGAACTTGCCTCCAGTTTAAGCCCTTAGTAGCCATGTAGATACGGAGGCGTACAGCTCTTTCCGTGAGTTCTTAGTCGCTTATACGCTTTCTTTGAAAGGAAGTACACGTCTGAGGACTCCTAGTCCTCTCGGGTATGCATCATTTCCCCTCCAAGTTCACTGAGTACCTCCAGACCCCCGTGGGCCGGCTGCGAAACTTCGAGTCCCATTTGTTGATCCCTTGGAGGCCCTCTGTGCGTGCCTAGAGACGGGCGACACCCTGTACGTTCCTTGAGGAGAGCTACATTTCCAGAGACCTCGAACGGCCTCAGGCCAACATTGCTGCTGAGTCCGAAGGGCCCAGGAAGACTTTGTCATGGCCCTGGTGTGAGCTGCCATGTGACAACACCCTGCTTTGAATGCTTCGAGGCCCTCGTACCTGGAGTCACTCTGCTCGAGGAGAAAGTCAGCATCTTGCCATGCGCCGTCGCTGACGGCACACCCAGCGGAAACACATGCCTGGAAGTAAGGCCCTGATTTGCCGTGCAGAAGCGGAGGCGTGCAGCGGTTTCCATGAGCCGGTGGCCTGTGTTCTGCGTACCTTTAACGGCAGCACAGTTTTCTGGGCACCTAGGAGGCTAGCGTGGGCACCCTGTTGCCGGCAGGAACACTGAGTACCCCCAGGCGCACCTGGGTCTGCTAAGCAACGTCCACTCCCGTAGCCCTTCAGGGCCCCTCCGAGCATGCCGAGCATAGGGAAACGCACTGCACTGTCTTTTGGAGCATCCGAATTTCCTCAGCACTCGGGCACGTGCACGAACGCCGTTCTGGCACGTCCCGCATGGCGTAGAAGTCTTAGGCGTCGCCTTAGTCTGAGCAGCACTCAGAGTAGCCCTCGGCTTCGCATTCCATCTAGGACCTCCTGCCTGAAATCACCGTGCCTCCTCGAGGAAGTCGGCTTGCGTTCTGACTGCAGTTTAAGTCCTGTTCTTCCTGTGGCACTGCAGGCTTCTGAATAGCCACAGGCCCAGGGGAGCGGCTACGGCGTTCCTTGGTTGAGGCAGTTCGCTTGAAGCGGGACACCCTACTTCGAGAAGCTGATTCAGGGAAGGAAACACAGGGTAACCTGTGTCTCTTTGGGCTTGTTAGACACCACAGTGGGGTATGCTGAGTGTGCCCATGGAAACGGGGGCCTGCTGGAACTAGCCTTGCTTTCCCATTTTGAAGGCTGCATTCACGCTGCCTTGAAGCTGCCTGACATTCCCTGCACTTGCTAGGCCTGTAAACACTGTAAGAATGCTTCCGGGGAGAGAATGAATTTGCTGTCCAAACCAGGTGCTTCCGTGACTGCGGTGTGGTCAGCCTGCCAAGCTCTAGCACTGAAAGGAAACTCAACGTGTGAACTTGCCTCCAGTTTAAGCCCTTAGTAGCCATGTAGATACGGAGGCATACAGCTCTTTCCGTGAGTTCTTAGTCGCTTATACGCTTTCTTTGAAAGGAAGTACACGTCTGAGGACTCCTAGTCCTCTCGGGTATGCATCATTTCCCCTCCAAGTTCACTGAGTACCTCCAGACCCCCGTGGGCCGGCTGCGAAACTTCGAGTCCCATTTGTTGATCCCTTGGAGGCCCTCTGTGCGTGCCTAGAGACGGGCGACACCCTGTACGTTCCTTGAGGAGAGCTACATTTCCAGAGACCTCGAACGGCCTCAGGCCAACATTGCTGCTGAGTCCGAAGGGCCCAGGAAGACTTTGTCATGGCCCTGGTGTGAGCTGCCATGTGACAACACCCTGCTTTGAATGCTTCGAGGCCCTCGTACCTGGAGTCACTCTGCTCGAGGAGAAAGTCAGCATCTTGCCATGCGCCGTCGCTGACGGCACACCCAGCGGAAACACATGCCTGGAAGTAAGGCCCTGATTTACCGTGCAGAAGCGGAGGCGTGCAGCGGTTTCCATGAGCCGGTGGCCTGTGTTCTGCGTACCTTTAACGGCAGCACAGTTTTCTGGGCACCTAGGAGGCTAGCGTGGGCACCCTGTTGCCGGCAGGAACACTGAGTACCCCCAGGCGCACCTGGGTCTGCTAAGCAACGTCCACTCCCGTAGCCCTTCAGGGCCCCTCCGAGCATGCCGAGCATAGGGAAACGCACTGCACTGTCTTTTGGAGCATCCGAATTTCCTCAGCACTCGGGCACGTGCACGAACGCCGTTCTGGCACGTCCCCCATGGCGTAGAAGTCTTAGGCGTCGCCTTAGTCTGAGCAGCACTCAGAGTAGCCCTCGGCTTCGCATTCCATCTAGGACCTCCTGCCTGAAATCACCGTGCCTCCTCGAGGAAGTCGGCTTGCGTTCTGACTGCAGTTTAAGTCCTGTTCTTCCTGTGGCACTGCAGGCTTCTGAATAGCCACAGGCCCAGGGGAGCGGCTACGGCGTTCCTTGGTTGAGGCAGTTCGCTTGAAGCGGGACACCCTACTTCGAGAAGCTGATTCAGGGAAGGAAACACAGGGTAACCTGTGTCTCTTTGGGCTTGTTAGACACCACAGTGGGGTATGCTGAGTGTGCCCATGGAAACGGGGGCCTGCTGGAACTAGCCTTGCTTTCCCATTTTGAAGGCTGCATTCACGCTGCCTTGAAGCTGCCTGACATTCCCTGCACTTGCTAGGCCTGTAAACACTGTAAGAATGCTTCCGGGGAGAGAATGAATTTGCTGTCCAAACCAGGTGCTTCCGTGACTGCGGTGTGGTCAGCCTGCCAAGCTCTAGCACTGAAAGGAAACTCAACGTGTGAACTTGCCTCCAGTTTAAGCCCTTAGTAGCCATGTAGATACGGAGGCATACAGCTCTTTCCGTGAGTTCTTAGTCGCTTATACGCTTTCTTTGAAAGGAAGTACACGTCTGAGGACTCCTAGTCCTCTCGGGTATGCATCATTTCCCCTCCAAGTTCACTGAGTACCTCCAGACCCCCGTGGGCCGGCTGCGAAACTTCGAGTCCCATTTGTTGATCCCTTGGAGGCCCTCTGTGCGTGCCTAGAGACGGGCGACACCCTGTACGTTCCTTGAGGAGAGCTACATTTCCAGAGACCTCGAACGGCCTCAGGCCAACATTGCTGCTGAGTCCGAAGGGCCCAGGAAGACTTTGTCATGGCCCTTGTGTGAGCTGCCATGTGACAACACCCTGCTTTGAATGCTTCGAGGCCCTCGTACCTGGAGTCACTCTGCTCGAGGAGAAAGTCAGCATCTTGCCATGCGCCGTCGCTGACGGCACACCCAGCGGAAACACATGCCTGGAAGTAAGGCCCTGATTTGCCGTGCAGAAGCGGAGGCGTGCAGCGGTTTCCATGAGCCGGTGGCCTGTGTTCTGCGTACCGTTAACGGCAGCACAGTTTCCTGGGCACCTAGGAGGCTAGCGTGGGCACCCTGTTGCCGGCAGGAACACTGAGTACCCCCAGGCGCACCTGGGTCTGCTAAGCAACGTCCACTCCCGTAGCCCTTCAGGGCCCCTCCGTGCATGCCGAGCATAGGGAAAGGCACTGCACTGTCTTTTGGAGCATCCGAATTTCCTCAGCACTCGGGCACGTTCACGAACGCCGTTCTGGCACGTCCCGCATGGCGTAGAAGTCTTAGGCGTCGCCTTAGTCTGAGCAGCACTCAGAGTAGCCCTCGGCTTCGCATTCCATCTAGGACCTCCTGCCTGAAATCACCGTGCCTCCTCGAGGAAGTCGGCTTGCGTTCTGACTGCAGTTTAAGTCCTGTTCTTCCTGTGGCACTGCAGGCTTCTGAATAGCCACAGGCCCAGGGGAGCGGCTACGGCGTTCCTTGGTTGAGGCAGTTCGCTTGAAGCGGGACACCCTACTTCGAGACGCTGATTCAGGGAAGGAAACACAGGGTAACCTGTGTCTCTTTGGGCTTGTTAGACACCACAGTGGGGTATGCTGAGTGTGCCCATGGAAACGGGGGCCTGCTGGAACTAGCCTTGCTTTCCCATTTTGAAGGCTGCATTCACGCTGCCTTGAAGCTGCCTGACATTCCCTGCACTTGCTAGGCCTGTAAACACTGTAAGAATGCTTCCGGGGAGAGAATGAATTTGCTGTCCAAACCAGGTGCTTCCGTGACTGCGGTGTGGTCAGCCTGCCAAGCTCTAGCACTGAAAGGAAACTCAACGTGTGAACTTGCCTCCAGTTTAAGCCCTTAGTAGCCATGTAGATACGGAGGCATACAGCTCTTTCCGTGAGTTCTTAGTCGCTTATACGCTTTCTTTGAAAGGAAGTACACGTCTGAGGACTCCTAGTCCTCTCGGGTATGCATCATTTCCCCTCCAAGTTCACTGAGTACCTCCAGACCCCCGTGGGCCGGCTGCGAAACTTCGAGTCCCATTTGTTGATCCCTTGGAGGCCCTCTGTGCGTGCCTAGAGACGGGCGACACCCTGTACGTTCCTTGAGGAGAGCTACATTTCCAGAGACCTCGAACGGCCTCAGGCCAACATTGCTGCTGAGTCCGAAGGGCCCAGGAAGACTTTGTCATGGCCCTTGTGTGAGCTGCCATGTGACAACACTCTGCTTTGAATGCTTCGAGGCCCTCGTACCTGGAGTCACTCTGCTCGAGGAGAAAGTCAGCATCTTGCCATGCGCCGTCGCTGACGGCACACCCAGCGGAAACACATGCCTGGAAGTAAGGCCCTGATTTGCCGTGCAGAAGCGGAGGCGTGCAGCGGTTTCCATGAGCCGGTGGCCTGTGTTCTGCGTACCGTTAACGGCAGCACAGTTTCCTGGACACCTAGGAGGCTAGCGTGGGCACCCTGTTGCCGGCAGGAACACTGAGTACCCCCAGGCGCACCTGGGTCTGCTAAGCAACGTCCACTCCCGTAGCCCTTCAGAGCCCTTCCGTGCATGCCGAGCATAGGGAAAGGCACTTCACTGTCTTTTGGAGCATCCGAATTTCCTCAGCACTCGGGCACGTTCACGAACGCCGTTCTGGCACGTCCCGCATGGCGTAGAAGTCTTAGGCGTCGCCTTAGTCTGAGCAGCACTCAGAGTAGCCCTCGGCTTCACATTCCACCTAGGACCTCCTGCCTGAAATCACCGTGCCTCCTCGAGGAAGTCGGCTTGCGTTCTGACTGCAGTTTAAGTCCTGTTCTTCCTGTGGCACTGCAGGCTTCTGAATAGCCACAGGCCCAGGGGAGCGGCTACGGCGTTCCTTGGTTGAGGCAGTTCGCTTGAAGCGGGACACCCTACTTCGAGAAGCTGATTCAGGGAAGGAAACACAGGGTAACCTGTGTCTCTTTGGGCTTGTTAGAAACCACAGTGGG
>NC_083114.1:21290174-21297674 GCF_949774975.1 Lagenorhynchus albirostris | reverse complement strand
GGGAGCCAGACTGGGAAAATGAACTTACCAGCAGCAAATGGGGGCAGGGGCAGGGGGCGGCAGGGCATGGAGAGAGGAATAAAGAGCGCCAGAGTCCAGGAAACATTGGTGGTCTGTGGCTTGGAAGCGCCACTCCTTCTGCCAGCCTGGGTCCCTGCGCTTGGCTTCCTGCAATAAGAAGCCAGTGTCCCCTTCTTGGCCTGAGGGTCCCTTTGGTTTAGTGGCCACAGTTCCGCCAGCAGGCCCCTCCTGGTCCTATACCATGCACTAAGTACATCTGCAGCTGCAGACTCCAAACCCCTGGTCTCTGGGCACCTCCTCTGTGTCTCAGCTGTCCCTGTCCACAGAGAGCCTCATACAAGAAGTTGCTTCCAAACTGGGAGGTTCCACATCTGGGCAGGTCCAGCTCCAGGCCCAGTGAAGGGCATGAAGAAGGCTGAGGCTCTGGACTCCAGCCAGGCCTTCAGCAGGCCTCTGAGGCCAAGGTCTTCCTAGTCTCAAGAGGGGCCAAGAGACGCAATGCGTCATTTGAACAAGTGAGTCAGCGGGCGGTGAGCGAATGAATGACCGCTCGAGGGGATGTATGCCGGCCACCGGGCCCTGTTTGACTGTCCAGCCTCAGCTTACCTGACCCTGGTTACCAGGGAATGCCACTCTGGGCCCTCCTTTTCATCCCCCTCCCTCACTGTGACCTCACCACCTGCCCCATTATGACCCAGTCTGGCTCCCAGTTAAAACTGGAGGGCAGGGGGCCCAGGCAGTCCTGGGACCAACGGCCATGGGTGAGCGAAACTACTACCGAGCCGAGCCGTTCACTGGCCCCATCCCCAGGAAATGCCAGGAGCAAGGATACTCAATTCTTCTGATCCCGGTCAGCTTCATCTTGCTCAACGTGGGGATCAACGTGGTGACTATGGTCAGGGCAGGATCTGTGCAGCGCGGTTGGGGGAGCCCTGGGGTCTTGAAGGGGCTGAGGTGGGAGGGCTGCTGGGGTGTGACCGGACAAGGGTTGGATTTCAGGGCTCACCCTGCTCCCGGCCTCCCCCCTCCCCTTCTTCCCTCAACTCTGGAGGCATCTGAAGAGATTCTTGCGGGCACTTTTCAATCGTATTTTCCACAAAGGTGAGTGGGCGCCGGCGTGGGTTCAGGGGATGTGGGCCTGTCCCCTTTCTTCTATCCCTGCCTTGATTCTCAGCCCCTCAGGAACCCAGGCCCTGACCCATCTCGCCTTTCCCCACAGACAAGCAAGCCAGCTGTGTAGGCAGCCATCGCATGTGCATGCGCTGCTCCGTGGATCCCAAGAACCTGTGCTCAAGAGTTTCTTCCCGCTTCTGCCATCGCCCAAGCTTCCTGCTCGGGCAGGCAAACCACCTTGACTACTGCCTGCAGCGGGGCTCGGCGGGGGCGGAGCCGGCTGCCCCCCACCCCCACCCCCCCCACCCCCCGCCGCGGGCGAGTGAAGGAGAAGGCGGGCGGAGCGGGAGGCAAAAAGCCTACAGCACCCGGTATTCCCAGGCGGTCTCCCATCCAAGTACTAACCAGGCCCGACCCTGCTTAGCTTCCGAGATCAGACGAGATCGGGCGCGTTCAGGGTGGTATGGCCGTAGACGGGGGCGGGGGCCGCGGGCTGCCTCTTGAGGCCCACTTTCGCTGGCGCTGGCGCCTTAACGCCAGCCCGGCGGCCGGCCCGCCCCGGCAGGGCCCCCTCGCCCGCCCAGGCAGGGGGAACGGAGGTCTCGGGTATCGGGCGGCGGCGGAGGGTTTGGCGACCACCTCCCAGCCCAGGGCGGCCGTGACCCAGCAAACCCTTCGGCGCTTGGCGCCCCGCCCAAGATCCCGCACGTCGCTCACAGGCACGTGGCCCCGGAGGCTTCAGGGCCCGGGGCCCGCGGTCCCTTGGGCCTCGGCCCTGCCCGCCCACGCGGCGCTAGGCGCAGCCCGGCCGCAGCCCGGGCCGGCCCTCCTGCCCGACAGCAGCTGGCCCGAAGCCACTGGGAGCCACCATTGAGTCGCCACGGCCCCTCAGCCCCGGCCAGGCCACCCTTGCCCCCACAGCCCCCGCCGAGCTCAGGACCCCGCCCCTGGTGGCCGGCAGGCCCGGGGAAGCGGCCCCTGCCCTCGATCCCGCTCCCGCACCCGGCCGCGGTGACACGCCAGAGGGGCGGGGTGGTGGGGGGGGGGGCTTCTGTCGGAGGGAGCTGTGGAGGGACACACCGGCACACAGGTGGCGGCGCCGGGGCTGGGCGCCGGTGGGGGCGGCCAGGTGCAGGTCGAGGGGCTCGCGGGCCGAAAGGACGGCAACTGGGCCCGCGGCGGAGTCTGAGTCCGGGCCAGCCGCCCCAGGAGCGTCTGGGGTGCGGCTGCCTTCCAGGGCCGCCTTCTGGCCGCCTGGCCGGCCGGGCCGGCGGGGAGCGCCCCCGCCGGCGCGCGCCGTGGTGGGAGGGGCCTGAGGAGGCGGGGCCTGCAGCGGGGCCCGGCGGGGGCGGTGCCCGGCGGGGGCGGTGCCGGCGGCCCCCGCCGCGGGCGAGTGAAGGAGAAGGCGGGCGGAGCGGGAGGCAAAAAGCCTACAGCACCCGGTATTCCCAGGCGGTCTCCCATCCAAGTACTAACCAGGCCCGACCCTGCTTAGCTTCCGAGATCAGACGAGATCGGGCGCGTTCAGGGTGGTATGGCCGTAGACGGGGGCGGGGGCCGCGGGCTGCCTCTTGAGGCCCACTTTCGCTGGCGCTGGCGCCTTAACGCCAGCCCGGCGGCCGGCCCGCCCCGGCAGGGCCCCCTCGCCCGCCCAGGCAGGGGGAACGGAGGTCTCGGGTATCGGGCGGCGGCGGAGGGTTTGGCGACCACCTCCCAGCCCAGGGCGGCCGTGACCCAGCAAACCTTTCGGCGCTTGGCGCCCCGCCCAAGATCCCGCACGTCGCTCACAGGCACGTGGCCCCGGAGGCTTCAGGGCCCGGGGCCCGCGGTCCCTTGGGCCTCGGCCCTGCCCGCCCACGCGGCGCTAGGCGCAGCCCGGCCGCAGCCCGGGCCGGCCCTCCTGCCCGACAGCAGCTGGCCCGAAGCCACTGGGAGCCACCATTGAGTCGCCACGGCCCCTCAGCCCCGGCCAGGCCACCCTTGCCCCCACAGCCCCCGCCGAGCTCAGGACCCCGCCCCTGGTGGCCGGCAGGCCCGGGGAAGCGGCCCCTGCCCTCGATCCCGCTCCCGCACCCGGCCGCGGTGACACGCCAGAGGGGCGGGGTGGTGTGGGGGGGGGCTTTTGTCGGAGGGAGCTGTGGAGGGACACACCGGCACACAGGTGGCGGCGCCGGGGCTGGGCGCCGGTGGGGGCGGCCAGGTGCAGGTCGAGGGGCTCGCGGGCCGAAAGGACGGCAACTGGGCCCGCGGCGGAGTCTGGGTCTGGAGGGCTCTGAGCCTCCATCCGCTCTGGTGCCTCGGGGCTACCGGCCCGAAGCCTGGTAGCGCGACACCCCACCGGCCCACAGACGTAGCCTCCCCACCTGTGCTCACAGCGAGTCCAACCGCAGCCTGCACCCCTCCACGGGACACTTGGATTACTCCCGCGATCCCCACGAGGTGCGGCACCCGGCGGCCGAATGGGCTGAGATCCTGCCCTTGCGGCGCCCTGTGGCCACCTCCGCCTCCCTCACGGTACTGGCCGAGGCCTCGGACCAGCGGGCCCCGGCTCCCAGCTCAGCGCTGCTCCTCCGCCCCTCTCACCTCCTGCCCGACGTCCAGGCTACCGAGCACCCTCCACCCCCGCCCACCTTCATGCCACTCAGCCGGAACCCGGGAGGCCATGCCAACTACCAGGTGTATGACAGTCTGGTGCTGAAGCGGCAACCGCAGGAGGGCCAAGCGCGGGCCAACTCGCTGCTACCTTCCACCTCGGCCTCCAGGCCCTCTCTGCACGGGAGCCAGACTGGGAAAATGAACTTACCAGCAGCAAATGGGGGCAGGGGCAGGGGGCGGCAGGGCATGGAGAGAGGAATAAAGAGCGCCAGAGTCCAGGAAACATTGGTGGTCTGTGGCTTGGAAGCGCCACTCCTTCTGCCAGCCTGGGTCCCTGCGCTTGGCTTCCTGCAATAAGAAGCCAGTGTCCCCTTCTTGGCCTGAGGGTCCCTTTGGTTTAGTGGCCACAGTTCCGCCAGCAGGCCCCTCCTGGTCCTATACCATGCACTAAGTACATCTGCAGCTGCAGACTCCAAACCCCTGGTCTCTGGGCACCTCCTCTGTGTCTCAGCTGTCCCTGTCCACAGAGAGCCTCATACAAGAAGTTGCTTCCAAACTGGGAGGTTCCACATCTGGGCAGGTCCAGCTCCAGGCCCAGTGAAGGGCATGAAGAAGGCTGAGGCTCTGGACTCCAGCCAGGCCTTCAGCAGGCCTCTGAGGCCAAGGTCTTCCTAGTCTCAAGAGGGGCCAAGAGACGCAATGTGTCATTTGAACAAGTGAGTCAGCGGGCGGTGAGCGAATGAATGACCGCTCGAGGGGATGTATGCCGGCCACCGGGCCCTGTTTGACTGTCCAGCCTCAGCTTACCTGACCCTGGTTACCAGGGAATGCCACTCTGGGCCCTCCTTTTCATCCCCCTCCCTCACTGTGACCTCACCACCTGCCCCATTATGACCCAGTCTGGCTCCCAGTTAAAACTGGAGGGCAGGGGGCCCAGGCAGTCCTGGGACCAACGGCCATGGGTGAGCGAAACTACTACCGAGCCGAGCCGTTCACTGGCCCCATCCCCAGGAAATGCCAGGAGCAAGGATACTCAATTCTTCTGATCCCGGTCAGCTTCATCTTGCTCAACGTGGGGATCAACGTGGTGACTATGGTCAGGGCAGGATCTGTGCAGCGCGGTTGGGGGAGCCCTGGGGTCTTGAAGGGGCTGAGGTGGGAGGGCTGCTGGGGTGTGACCGGACAAGGGTTGGATTTCAGGGCTCACCCTGCTCCCGGCCTCCCCCCTCCCCTTCTTCCCTCAACTCTGGAGGCATCTGAAGAGATTCTTGCGGGCACTTTTCAATCGTATTTTCCACAAAGGTGAGTGGGCGCCGGCGTGGGTTCAGGGGATGTGGGCCTGTCCCCTTTCTTCTATCCCTGCCTTGATTCTCAGCCCCTCAGGAACCCAGGCCCTGACCCATCTCGCCTTTCCCCACAGACAAGCAAGCCAGCTGTGTAGGCAGCCATCGCATGTGCATGCGCTGCTCCGTGGATCCCAAGAACCTGTGCTCAAGAGTTTCTTCCCGCTTCTGCCATCGCCCAAGCTTCCTGCTCGGGCAGGCAAACCACCTTGACTACTGCCTGCAGCGGGGCTCGGCGGGGGCGGAGCCGGCTGCCCCCCACCCCCACCCCCCCTCCCCCGCCGCGGGCGAGTGAAGGAGAAGGCGGGCGGAGCGGGAGGCAAAAAGCCTACAGCACCCGGTATTCCCAGGCGGTCTCCCATCCAAGTACTAACCAGGCCCGACCCTGCTTAGCTTCCGAGATCAGACGAGATCGGGCACGTTCAGGGTGGTATGGCCGTAGACGGGGGCGGGGGCCGCGGGCTGCCTCTTGAGGCCCACTTTCGCTGGCGCTGGCGCCTTAACGCCAGCCCGGCGGCCGGCCCGCCCCGGCAGGGCCCCCTCGCCCGCCCAGGCAGGGGGAACGGAGGTCTCGGGTATCGGGCGGCGGCGGAGGGTTTGGCGACCACCTCCCAGCCCAGGGCGGCCGTGACCCAGCAAACCCTTCGGCGCTTGGCGCCCCGCCCAAGATCCCGCACGTCGCTCACAGGCACGTGGCCCCGGAGGCTTCAGGGCCCGGGGCCCGCGGTCCCTTGGGCCTCGGCCCTGCCCGCCCACGCGGCGCTAGGCGCAGCCCGGCCGCAGCCCGGGCCGGCCCTCCTGCCCGACAGCAGCTGGCCCGAAGCCACTGGGAGCCACCATTGAGTCGCCACGGCCCCTCAGCCCCGGCCAGGCCACCCTTGCCCCCACAGCCCCCGCCGAGCTCAGGACCCCGCCCCTGGTGGCCGGCAGGCCCGGGGAAGCGGCCCCTGCCCTCGATCCCGCTCCCGCACCCGGCCGCGGTGACACGCCAGAGGGGCGGGGTGGTGTGGGGGGGGGCTTCTGTCGGAGGGAGCTGTGGAGGGACACACCGGCACACAGGTGGCGGCGCCGGGGCTGGGCGCCGGTGGGGGCGGCCAGGTGCAGGTCGAGGGGCTCGCGGGCCGAAAGGACGGCAACTGGGCCCGCGGCGGAGTCTGGGTCTGGAGGGCTCTGAGCCTCCATCCGCTCTGGTGCCTCGGGGCTACCGGCCCGAAGCCTGGTAGCGCGACACCCCACCGGCCCACAGACGTAGCCTCCCCACCTGTGCTCACAGCGAGTCCAACCGCAGCCTGCACCCCTCCACGGGACACTTGGATTACTCCCGCGATCCCCACGAGGTGCGGCACCCGGCGGCCGAATGGGCTGAGATCCTGCCCTTGCGGCGCCCTGTGGCCACCTCCGCCTCCCTCACGGTACTGGCCGAGGCCTCGGACCAGCGGGCCCCGGCTCCCAGCTCAGCGCTGCTCCTCCGCCCCTCTCACCTCCTGCCCGACGTCCAGGCTACCGAGCACCCTCCACCCCCGCCCACCTTCATGCCACTCAGCCGGAACCTGGGAGGCCATGCCAACTACCAGGTGTATGACAGTCTGGTGCTGAAGCGGCAACCGCAGGAGGGCCAAGCGCGGGCCAACTCGCTGCTACCTTCCACCTCGGCCTCCAGGCCCTCTCTGCACGGGAGCCAGACTGGGAAAATGAACTTACCAGCAGCAAATGGGGGCAGGGGCAGGGGGCGGCAGGGCATGGAGAGAGGAATAAAGAGCGCCAGAGTCCAGGAAACATTGGTGGTCTGTGGCTTGGAAGCGCCACTCCTTCTGCCAGCCTGGGTCCCTGCGCTTGGCTTCCTGCAATAAGAAGCCAGTGTCCCCTTCTTGGCCTGAGGGTCCCTTTGGTTTAGTGGCCACAGTTCCGCCAGCAGGCCCCTCCTGGTCCTATACCATGCACTAAGTACATCTGCAGCTGCAGACTCCAAACCCCTGGTCTCTGGGCACCTCCTCTGTGTCTCAGCTGTCCCTGTCCACAGAGAGCCTCATACAAGAAGTTGCTTCCAAACTGGGAGGTTCCACATCTGGGCAGGTCCAGCTCCAGGCCCAGTGAAGGGCATGAAGAAGGCTGAGGCTCTGGACTCCAGCCAGGCCTTCAGCAGGCCTCTGAGGCCAAGGTCTTCCTAGTCTCAAGAGGGGCCAAGAGACGCAATGCGTCATTTGAACAAGTGAGTCAGCGGGCGGTGAGCGAATGAATGACCGCTCGAGGGGATGTATGCCGGCCACCGGGCCCTGTTTGACTGTCCAGCCTCAGCTTACCTGACCCTGGTTACCAGGGAATGCCACTCTGGGCCCTCCTTTTCATCCCCCTCCCTCACTGTGACCTCACCACCTGCCCCATTATGACCCAGTCTGGCTCCCAGTTAAAACTGGAGGGCAGGGGGCCC
>NC_083114.1:21272674-21275174 GCF_949774975.1 Lagenorhynchus albirostris | reverse complement strand
GCCACCCTTGCCCCCACAGCCCCCGCCGAGCTCAGGACCCCGCCCCTGGTGGCCGGCAGGCCCGGGGAAGCGGCCCCTGCCCTCGATCCCGCTCCCGCACCCGGCCGCGGTGACACGCCAGAGGGGCGGGGTGGTGGGGGGGGGGGCTTCTGTCGGAGGGAGCTGTGGAGGGACACACCGGCACACAGGTGGCGGCGCCGGGGCTGGGCGCCGGTGGGGGCGGCCAGGTGCAGGTCGAGGGGCTCGCGGGCCGAAAGGACGGCAACTGGGCCCGCGGCGGAGTCTGGGTCTGGAGGGCTCTGAGCCTCCATCCGCTCTGGTGCCTCGGGGCTACCGGCCCGAAGCCTGGTAGCGCGACACCCCACCGGCCCACAGACGTAGCCTCCCCAGCTGTGCTCACAGCGAGTCCAACCGCAGCCTGCACCCCTCCACGGGACACTTGGATTACTCCCGCGATCCCCACGAGGTGCGGCACCCGGCGGCCGAATGGGCTGAGATCCTGCCCTTGCGGCGCCCTGTGGCCACCTCCGCCTCCCTCACGGTACTGGCCGAGGCCTCGGACCAGCGGGCCCCGGCTCCCAGCTCAGCGCTGCTCCTCCGCCCCTCTCACCTCCTGCCCGACGTCCAGGCTACCGAGCACCCTCCACCCCCGCCCACCTTCATGCCACTCAGCCGGAACCCGGGAGGCAATGCCAACTACCAGGTGTATGACAGTCTGGTGCTGAAGCGGCAACCGCAGGAGGGCCAAGCGCGGGCCAACTCGCTGCTACCTTCCACCTCGGCCTCCAGGCCCTCTCTGCACGGGAGCCAGACTGGGAAAATGAACTTACCAGCAGCAAATGGGGGCAGGGGCAGGGGGCGGCAGGGCATGGAGAGAGGAATAAAGAGCGCCAGAGTCCAGGAAACATTGGTGGTCTGTGGCTTGGAAGCGCCACTCCTTCTGCCAGCCTGGGTCCCTGCGCTTGGCTTCCTGCAATAAGAAGCCAGTGTCCCCTTCTTGGCCTGAGGGTCCCTTTGGTTTAGTGGCCACAGTTCCGCCAGCAGGCCCCTCCTGGTCCTATACCATGCACTAAGTACATCTGCAGCTGCAGACTCCAAACCCCTGGTCTCTGGGCACCTCCTCTGTGTCTCAGCTGTCCCTGTCCACAGAGAGCCTCATACAAGAAGTTGCTTCCAAACTGGGAGGTTCCACATCTGGGCAGGTCCAGCTCCAGGCCCAGTGAAGGGCATGAAGAAGGCTGAGGCTCTGGACTCCAGCCAGGCCTTCAGCAGGCCTCTGAGGCCAAGGTCTTCCTAGTCTCAAGAGGGGCCAAGAGACGCAATGCGTCATTTGAACAAGTGAGTCAGCGGGCGGTGAGCGAATGAATGACCGCTCGAGGGGATGTATGCCGGCCACCGGGCCCTGTTTGACTGTCCAGCCTCAGCTTACCTGACCCTGGTTACCAGGGAATGCCACTCTGGGCCCTCCTTTTCATCCCCCTCCCTCACTGTGACCTCACCACCTGCCCCATTATGACCCAGTCTGGCTCCCAGTTAAAACTGGAGGGCAGGGGGCCCAGGCAGTCCTGGGACCAACGGCCATGGGTGAGCGAAACTACTACCGAGCCGAGCCGTTCACTGGCCCCATCCCCAGGAAATGCCAGGAGCAAGGATACTCAATTCTTCTGATCCCGGTCAGCTTCATCTTGCTCAACGTGGGGATCAACGTGGTGACTATGGTCAGGGCAGGATCTGTGCAGCGCGGTTGGGGGAGCCCTGGGGTCTTGAAGGGGCTGAGGTGGGAGGGCTGCTGGGGTGTGACCGGACAAGGGTTGGATTTCAGGGCTCACCCTGCTCCCGGCCTCCCCCCTCCCCTTCTTCCCTCAACTCTGGAGGCATCTGAAGAGATTCTTGCGGGCACTTTTCAATCGTATTTTCCACAAAGGTGAGTGGGCGCCGGCGTGGGTTCAGGGGATGTGGGCCTGTCCCCTTTCTTCTATCCCTGCCTTGATTCTCAGCCCCTCAGGAACCCAGGCCCTGACCCATCT
The DNA here is from genome assembly GCF_949774975.1 of Lagenorhynchus albirostris. Lineage (NCBI taxonomy): Eukaryota > Metazoa > Chordata > Mammalia > Artiodactyla > Delphinidae > Lagenorhynchus > Lagenorhynchus albirostris. The sequence goes on along the minus strand of NC_083114.1, from coordinate 21,273,147 downwards.
CGCCTTTCCCCACAGACAAGCAAGCCAGCTGTGTAGGCAGCCATCGCATGTGCATGCGCTGCTCCGTGGATCCCAAGAACCTGTGCTCAAGAGTTTCTTCCCGCTTCTGCCATCGCCCAAGCTTCCTGCTCGGGCAGGCAAACCACCTTGACTACTGCCTGCAGCGGGGCTCGGCGGGGGCGGAGCCGGCTGCCCCCCACCCCCACCCCCCCTCCCCCGCCGCGGGCGAGTGAAGGAGAAGGCGGGCGGAGCGGGAGGCAAAAAGCCTACAGCACCCGGTATTCCCAGGCGGTCTCCCATCCAAGTACTAACCAGGCCCGACCCTGCTTAGCTTCCGAGATCAGACGAGATCGGGCGCGTTCAGGGTGGTATGGCCGTAGACGGGGGCGGGGGCCGCGGGCTGCCTCTTGAGGCCCACTTTCGCTGGCGCTGGCGCCTTAACGCCAGCCCGGCGGCCGGCCCGCCCCGGCAGG
>NC_083114.1:21265174-21267674 GCF_949774975.1 Lagenorhynchus albirostris | reverse complement strand
GGGCGGTGCCGGCGGCCCCCGCCGCGGGCGAGTGAAGGAGAAGGCGGGCGGAGCGGGAGGCAAAAAGCCTACAGCACCCGGTATTCCCAGGCGGTCTCCCATCCAAGTACTAACCAGGCCCGACCCTGCTTAGCTTCCGAGATCAGACGAGATCGGGCGCGTTCAGGGTGGTATGGCCGTAGACGGGGGCGGGGGCCGCGGGCTGCCTCTTGAGGCCCACTTTCGCTGGCGCTGGCGCCTTAACGCCAGCCCGGCGGCCGGCCCGCCCCGGCAGGGCCCCCTCGCCCGCCCAGGCAGGGGGAACGGAGGTCTCGGGTATCGGGCGGCGGCGGAGGGTTTGGCGACCACCTCCCAGCCCAGGGCGGCCGTGACCCAGCAAACCCTTCGGCGCTTGGCGCCCCGCCCAAGATCCCGCACGTCGCTCACAGGCACGTGGCCCCGGAGGCTTCAGGGCCCGGGGCCCGCGGTCCCTTGGGCCTCGGCCCTGCCCGCCCACGCGGCGCTAGGCGCAGCCCGGCCGCAGCCCGGGCCGGCCCTCCTGCCCGACAGCAGCTGGCCCGAAGCCACTGGGAGCCACCATTGAGTCGCCACGGCCCCTCAGCCCCGGCCAGGCCACCCTTGCCCCCACAGCCCCCGCCGAGCTCAGGACCCCGCCCCTGGTGGCCGGCAGGCCCGGGGAAGCGGCCCCTGCCCTCGATCCCGCTCCCGCACCCGGCCGCGGTGACACGCCAGAGGGGCGGGGTGGTGGGGGGGGGGGCTTCTGTCGGAGGGAGCTGTGGAGGGACACACCGGCACACAGGTGGCGGCGCCGGGGCTGGGCGCCGGTGGGGGCGGCCAGGTGCAGGTCGAGGGGCTCGCGGGCCGAAAGGACGGCAACTGGGCCCGCGGCGGAGTCTGGGTCTGGAGGGCTCTGAGCCTCCATCCGCTCTGGTGCCTCGGGGCTACCGGCCCGAAGCCTGGTAGCGCGACACCCCACCGGCCCACAGACGTAGCCTCCCCAGCTGTGCTCACAGCGAGTCCAACCGCAGCCTGCACCCCTCCACGGGACACTTGGATTACTCCCGCGATCCCCACGAGGTGCGGCACCCGGCGGCCGAATGGGCTGAGATCCTGCCCTTGCGGCGCCCTGTGGCCACCTCCGCCTCCCTCACGGTACTGGCCGAGGCCTCGGACCAGCGGGCCCCGGCTCCCAGCTCAGCGCTGCTCCTCCGCCCCTCTCACCTCCTGCCCGACGTCCAGGCTACCGAGCACCCTCCACCCCCGCCCACCTTCATGCCACTCAGCCGGAACCCGGGAGGCAATGCCAACTACCAGGTGTATGACAGTCTGGTGCTGAAGCGGCAACCGCAGGAGGGCCAAGCGCGGGCCAACTCGCTGCTACCTTCCACCTCGGCCTCCAGGCCCTCTCTGCACGGGAGCCAGACTGGGAAAATGAACTTACCAGCAGCAAATGGGGGCAGGGGCAGGGGGCGGCAGGGCATGGAGAGAGGAATAAAGAGCGCCAGAGTCCAGGAAACATTGGTGGTCTGTGGCTTGGAAGCGCCACTCCTTCTGCCAGCCTGGGTCCCTGCGCTTGGCTTCCTGCAATAAGAAGCCAGTGTCCCCTTCTTGGCCTGAGGGTCCCTTTGGTTTAGTGGCCACAGTTCCGCCAGCAGGCCCCTCCTGGTCCTATACCATGCACTAAGTACATCTGCAGCTGCAGACTCCAAACCCCTGGTCTCTGGGCACCTCCTCTGTGTCTCAGCTGTCCCTGTCCACAGAGAGCCTCATACAAGAAGTTGCTTCCAAACTGGGAGGTTCCACATCTGGGCAGGTCCAGCTCCAGGCCCAGTGAAGGGCATGAAGAAGGCTGAGGCTCTGGACTCCAGCCAGGCCTTCAGCAGGCCTCTGAGGCCAAGGTCTTCCTAGTCTCAAGAGGGGCCAAGAGACGCAATGCGTCATTTGAACAAGTGAGTCAGCGGGCGGTGAGCGAATGAATGACCGCTCGAGGGGATGTATGCCGGCCACCGGGCCCTGTTTGACTGTCCAGCCTCAGCTTACCTGACCCTGGTTACCAGGGAATGCCACTCTGGGCCCTCCTTTTCATCCCCCTCCCTCACTGTGACCTCACCACCTGCCCCATTATGACCCAGTCTGGCTCCCAGTTAAAACTGGAGGGCAGGGGGCCCAGGCAGTCCTGGGACCAACGGCCATGGGTGAGCGAAACTACTACCGAGCCGAGCCGTTCACTGGCCCCATCCCCAGGAAATGCCAGGAGCAAGGATACTCAATTCTTCTGATCCCGGTCAGCTTCATCTTGCTCAACGTGGGGATCAACGTGGTGACTATGGTCAGGGCAGGATCTGTGCAGCGCGGTTGGGGGAGCCCTGGGGTCTTGAAGGGGCTGAGGTGGGAGGGCTGCTGGGGTGTGACCGGACAAGGGTTGGATTTCAGGGCTCACCCTGCTCCCGGCCTCCCCCCTCCCCTTCTTCCCTCAACTCTGGAGGCATCTGAAGAGATT
>NC_083114.1:21255174-21260174 GCF_949774975.1 Lagenorhynchus albirostris | reverse complement strand
CGCCAGAGTCCAGGAAACATTGGTGGTCTGTGGCTTGGAAGCGCCACTCCTTCTGCCAGCCTGGGTCCCTGCGCTTGGCTTCCTGCAATAAGAAGCCAGTGTCCCCTTCTTGGCCTGAGGGTCCCTTTGGTTTAGTGGCCACAGTTCCGCCAGCAGGCCCCTCCTGGTCCTATACCATGCACTAAGTACATCTGCAGCTGCAGACTCCAAACCCCTGGTCTCTGGGCACCTCCTCTGTGTCTCAGCTGTCCCTGTCCACAGAGAGCCTCATACAAGAAGTTGCTTCCAAACTGGGAGGTTCCACATCTGGGCAGGTCCAGCTCCAGGCCCAGTGAAGGGCATGAAGAAGGCTGAGGCTCTGGACTCCAGCCAGGCCTTCAGCAGGCCTCTGAGGCCAAGGTCTTCCTAGTCTCAAGAGGGGCCAAGAGACGCAATGCGTCATTTGAACAAGTGAGTCAGCGGGCGGTGAGCGAATGAATGACCGCTCGAGGGGATGTATGCCGGCCACCGGGCCCTGTTTGACTGTCCAGCCTCAGCTTACCTGACCCTGGTTACCAGGGAATGCCACTCTGGGCCCTCCTTTTCATCCCCCTCCCTCACTGTGACCTCACCACCTGCCCCATTATGACCCAGTCTGGCTCCCAGTTAAAACTGGAGGGCAGGGGGCCCAGGCAGTCCTGGGACCAACGGCCATGGGTGAGCGAAACTACTACCGAGCCGAGCCGTTCACTGGCCCCATCCCCAGGAAATGCCAGGAGCAAGGATACTCAATTCTTCTGATCCCGGTCAGCTTCATCTTGCTCAACGTGGGGATCAACGTGGTGACTATGGTCAGGGCAGGATCTGTGCAGCGCGGTTGGGGGAGCCCTGGGGTCTTGAAGGGGCTGAGGTGGGAGGGCTGCTGGGGTGTGACCGGACAAGGGTTGGATTTCAGGGCTCACCCTGCTCCCGGCCTCCCCCCTCCCCTTCTTCCCTCAACTCTGGAGGCATCTGAAGAGATTCTTGCGGGCACTTTTCAATCGTATTTTCCACAAAGGTGAGTGGGCGCCGGCGTGGGTTCAGGGGATGTGGGCCTGTCCCCTTTCTTCTATCCCTGCCTTGATTCTCAGCCCCTCAGGAACCCAGGCCCTGACCCATCTCGCCTTTCCCCACAGACAAGCAAGCCAGCTGTGTAGGCAGCCATCGCATGTGCATGCGCTGCTCCGTGGATCCCAAGAACCTGTGCTCAAGAGTTTCTTCCCGCTTCTGCCATCGCCCAAGCTTCCTGCTCGGGCAGGCAAACCACCTTGACTACTGCCTGCAGCGGGGCTCGGCGGGGGCGGAGCCGGCTGCCCCCCACCCCCACCCCCCTCCCCCGCCGCGGGCGAGTGAAGGAGAAGGCGGGCGGAGCGGGAGGCAAAAAGCCTACAGCACCCGGTATTCCCAGGCGGTCTCCCATCCAAGTACTAACCAGGCCCGACCCTGCTTAGCTTCCGAGATCAGACGAGATCGGGCGCGTTCAGGGTGGTATGGCCGTAGACGGGGGCGGGGGCCGCGGGCTGCCTCTTGAGGCCCACTTTCGCTGGCGCTGGCGCCTTAACGCCAGCCCGGCGGCCGGCCCGCCCCGGCAGGGCCCCCTCGCCCGCCCAGGCAGGGGGAACGGAGGTCTCGGGTATCGGGCGGCGGCGGAGGGTTTGGCGACCACCTCCCAGCCCAGGGCGGCCGTGACCCAGCAAACCTTTCGGCGCTTGGCGCCCCGCCCAAGATCCCGCACGTCGCTCACAGGCACGTGGCCCCGGAGGCTTCAGGGCCCGGGGCCCGCGGTCCCTTGGGCCTCGGCCCTGCCCGCCCACGCGGCGCTAGGCCCTGCCCGCCCACGCGGCGCTAGGCGCAGCCCGGCCGCAGCCCGGGCCGGCCCTCCTGCCCGACAGCAGCTGGCCCGAAGCCACTGGGAGCCACCATTGAGTCGCCACGGCCCCTCAGCCCCGGCCAGGCCACCCTTGCCCCCACAGCCCCCGCCGAGCTCAGGACCCCGCCCCTGGTGGCCGGCAGGCCCGGGGAAGCGGCCCCTGCCCTCGATCCCGCTCCCGCACCCGGCCGCGGTGACACGCCAGAGGGGCGGGGTGGTGTGGGGGGGGGCTTTTGTCGGAGGGAGCTGTGGAGGGACACACCGGCACACAGGTGGCGGCGCCGGGGCTGGGCGCCGGTGGGGGCGGCCAGGTGCAGGTCGAGGGGCTCGCGGGCCGAAAGGACGGCAACTGGGCCCGCGGCGGAGTCTGAGTCCGGGCCAGCCGCCCCAGGAGCGTCTGGGGTGCGGCTGCCTTCCAGGGCCGCCTTCTGGCCGCCTGGCCGGCCGGGCCGGCGGGGAGCGCCCCCGCCGGCGCGCGCCGTGGTGGGAGGGGCCTGAGGAGGCGGGGCCTGCAGCGGGGCCCGGCGGGGGCGGTGCCGGCGGCCCCCGCCGCGGGCGAGTGAAGGAGAAGGCGGGCGGAGCGGGAGGCAAAAAGCCTACAGCACCCGGTATTCCCAGGCGGTCTCCCATCCAAGTACTAACCAGGCCCGACCCTGCTTAGCTTCCGAGATCAGACGAGATCGGGCGCGTTCAGGGTGGTATGGCCGTAGACGGGGGCGGGGGCCGCGGGCTGCCTCTTGAGGCCCACTTTCGCTGGCGCTGGCGCCTTAACGCCAGCCCGGCGGCCGGCCCGCCCCGGCAGGGCCCCCTCGCCCGCCCAGGCAGGGGGAACGGAGGTCTCGGGTATCGGGCGGCGGCGGAGGGTTTGGCGACCACCTCCCAGCCCAGGGCGGCCGTGACCCAGCAAACCCTTCGGCGCTTGGCGCCCCGCCCAAGATCCCGCACGTCGCTCACAGGCACGTGGCCCCGGAGGCTTCAGGGCCCGGGGCCCGCGGTCCCTTGGGCCTCGGCCCTGCCCGCCCACGCGGCGCTAGGCGCAGCCCGGCCGCAGCCCGGGCCGGCCCTCCTGCCCGACAGCAGCTGGCCCGAAGCCACTGGGAGCCACCATTGAGTCGCCACGGCCCCTCAGCCCCGGCCAGGCCACCCTTGCCCCCACAGCCCCCGCCGAGCTCAGGACCCCGCCCCTGGTGGCCGGCAGGCCCGGGGAAGCGGCCCCTGCCCTCGATCCCGCTCCCGCACCCGGCCGCGGTGACACGCCAGAGGGGCGGGGTGGTGTGGGGGGGGGCTTTTGTCGGAGGGAGCTGTGGAGGGACACACCGGCACACAGGTGGCGGCGCCGGGGCTGGGCGCCGGTGGGGGCGGCCAGGTGCAGGTCGAGGGGCTCGCGGGCCGAAAGGACGGCAACTGGGCCCGCGGCGGAGTCTGAGTCCGGGCCAGCCGCCCCAGGAGCGTCTGGGGTGCGGCTGCCTTCCAGGGCCGCCTTCTGGCCGCCTGGCCGGCCGGGCCGGCGGGGAGCGCCCCCGCCGGCGCGCGCCGTGGTGGGAGGGGCCTGAGGAGGCGGGGCCTGCAGCGGGGCCCGGCGGGGGCGGTGCCGGCGGCCCCCGCCGCGGGCGAGTGAAGGAGAAGGCGGGCGGAGCGGGAGGCAAAAAGCCTACAGCACCCGGTATTCCCAGGCGGTCTCCCATCCAAGTACTAACCAGGCCCGACCCTGCTTAGCTTCCGAGATCAGACGAGATCGGGCGCGTTCAGGGTGGTATGGCCGTAGACGGGGGCGGGGGCCGCGGGCTGCCTCTTGAGGCCCACTTTCGCTGGCGCTGGCGCCTTAACGCCAGCCCGGCGGCCGGCCCGCCCCGGCAGGGCCCCCTCGCCCGCCCAGGCAGGGGGAACGGAGGTCTCGGGTATCGGGCGGCGGCGGAGGGTTTGGCGACCACCTCCCAGCCCAGGGCGGCCGTGACCCAGCAAACCCTTCGGCGCTTGGCGCCCCGCCCAAGATCCCGCACGTCGCTCACAGGCACGTGGCCCCGGAGGCTTCAGGGCCCGGGGCCCGCGGTCCCTTGGGCCTCGGCCCTGCCCGCCCACGCGGCGCTAGGCGCAGCCCGGCCGCAGCCCGGGCCGGCCCTCCTGCCCGACAGCAGCTGGCCCGAAGCCACTGGGAGCCACCATTGAGTCGCCACGGCCCCTCAGCCCCGGCCAGGCCACCCTTGCCCCCACAGCCCCCGCCGAGCTCAGGACCCCGCCCCTGGTGGCCGGCAGGCCCGGGGAAGCGGCCCCTGCCCTCGATCCCGCTCCCGCACCCGGCCGCGGTGACACGCCAGAGGGGCGGGGTGGTGGGGGGGGGGGCTTCTGTCGGAGGGAGCTGTGGAGGGACACACCGGCACACAGGTGGCGGCGCCGGGGCTGGGCGCCGGTGGGGGCGGCCAGGTGCAGGTCGAGGGGCTCGCGGGCCGAAAGGACGGCAACTGGGCCCGCGGCGGAGTCTGAGTCCGGGCCAGCCGCCCCAGGAGCGTCTGGGGTGCGGCTGCCTTCCAGGGCCGCCTTCTGGCCGCCTGGCCGGCCGGGCCGGCGGGGAGCGCCCCCGCCGGCGCGCGCCGTGGTGGGAGGGGCCTGAGGAGGCGGGGCCTGCAGCGGGGCCCGGCGGGGGCGGTGCCCGGCGGGGGCGGTGCCGGCGGCCCCCGCCGCGGGCGAGTGAAGGAGAAGGCGGGCGGAGCGGGAGGCAAAAAGCCTACAGCACCCGGTATTCCCAGGCGGTCTCCCATCCAAGTACTAACCAGGCCCGACCCTGCTTAGCTTCCGAGATCAGACGAGATCGGGCGCGTTCAGGGTGGTATGGCCGTAGACGGGGGCAGGGGCCGCGGGCTGCCTCTTGAGGCCCACTTTCGCTGGCGCTGGCGCCTTAACGCCAGCCCGGCGGCCGGCCCGCCCCGGCAGGGCCCCCTCGCCCGCCCAGGCAGGGGGAACGGAGGTCTCGGGTATCGGGCGGCGGCGGAGGGTTTGGCGACCACCTCCCAGCCCAGGGCGGCCGTGACCCAGCAAACCCTTCGGCGCTTGGCGCCCCGCCCAAGATCCCGCACGTCGCTCACAGGCACGTGGCCCCGGAGGCTTCAGGGCCCGG
>NC_083114.1:21117674-21245174 GCF_949774975.1 Lagenorhynchus albirostris | reverse complement strand
CTGGCCGGCCGGGCCGGCGGGGAGCGCCCCCGCCGGCGCGCGCCGTGGTGGGAGGGGCCTGAGGAGGCGGGGCCTGCAGCGGGGCCCGGCGGGGGCGGTGCCCGGCGGGGGCGGTGCCGGCGGCCCCCGCCGCGGGCGAGTGAAGGAGAAGGCGGGCGGAGCGGGAGGCAAAAAGCCTACAGCACCCGGTATTCCCAGGCGGTCTCCCATCCAAGTACTAACCAGGCCCGACCCTGCTTAGCTTCCGAGATCAGACGAGATCGGGCGCGTTCAGGGTGGTATGGCCGTAGACGGGGGCGGGGGCCGCGGGCTGCCTCTTGAGGCCCACTTTCGCTGGCGCTGGCGCCTTAACGCCAGCCCGGCGGCCGGCCCGCCCCGGCAGGGCCCCCTCGCCCGCCCAGGCAGGGGGAACGGAGGTCTCGGGTATCGGGCGGCGGCGGAGGGTTTGGCGACCACCTCCCAGCCCAGGGCGGCCGTGACCCAGCAAACCTTTCGGCGCTTGGCGCCCCGCCCAAGATCCCGCACGTCGCTCACAGGCACGTGGCCCCGGAGGCTTCAGGGCCCGGGGCCCGCGGTCCCTTGGGCCTCGGCCCTGCCCGCCCACGCGGCGCTAGGCGCAGCCCGGCCGCAGCCCGGGCCGGCCCTCCTGCCCGACAGCAGCTGGCCCGAAGCCACTGGGAGCCACCATTGAGTCGCCACGGCCCCTCAGCCCCGGCCAGGCCACCCTTGCCCCCACAGCCCCCGCCGAGCTCAGGACCCCGCCCCTGGTGGCCGGCAGGCCCGGGGAAGCGGCCCCTGCCCTCGATCCCGCTCCCGCACCCGGCCGCGGTGACACGCCAGAGGGGCGGGGTGGTGTGGGGGGGGGCTTCTGTCGGAGGGAGCTGTGGAGGGACACACCGGCACACAGGTGGCGGCGCCGGGGCTGGGCGCCGGTGGGGGCGGCCAGGTGCAGGTCGAGGGGCTCGCGGGCCGAAAGGACGGCAACTGGGCCCGCGGCGGAGTCTGGGTCTGGAGGGCTCTGAGCCTCCATCCGCTCTGGTGCCTCGGGGCTACCGGCCCGAAGCCTGGTAGCGCGACACCCCACCGGCCCACAGACGTAGCCTCCCCAGCTGTGCTCACAGCGAGTCCAACCGCAGCCTGCACCCCTCCACGGGACACTTGGATTACTCCCGCGATCCCCACGAGGTGCGGCACCCGGCGGCCGAATGGGCTGAGATCCTGCCCTTGCGGCGCCCTGTGGCCACCTCCGCCTCCCTCACGGTACTGGCCGAGGCCTCGGACCAGCGGGCCCCGGCTCCCAGCTCAGCGCTGCTCCTCCGCCCCTCTCACCTCCTGCCCGACGTCCAGGCTACCGAGCACCCTCCACCCCCGCCCACCTTCATGCCACTCAGCCGGAACCCGGGAGGCCATGCCAACTACCAGGTGTATGACAGTCTGGTGCTGAAGCGGCAACCGCAGGAGGGCCAAGCGCGGGCCAACTCGCTGCTACCTTCCACCTCGGCCTCCAGGCCCTCTCTGCACGGGAGCCAGACTGGGAAAATGAACTTACCAGCAGCAAATGGGGGCAGGGGCAGGGGGCGGCAGGGCATGGAGAGAGGAATAAAGAGCGCCAGAGTCCAGGAAACATTGGTGGTCTGTGGCTTGGAAGCGCCACTCCTTCTGCCAGCCTGGGTCCCTGCGCTTGGCTTCCTGCAATAAGAAGCCAGTGTCCCCTTCTTGGCCTGAGGGTCCCTTTGGTTTAGTGGCCACAGTTCCGCCAGCAGGCCCCTCCTGGTCCTATACCATGCACTAAGTACATCTGCAGCTGCAGACTCCAAACCCCTGGTCTCTGGGCACCTCCTCTGTGTCTCAGCTGTCCCTGTCCACAGAGAGCCTCATACAAGAAGTTGCTTCCAAACTGGGAGGTTCCACATCTGGGCAGGTCCAGCTCCAGGCCCAGTGAAGGGCATGAAGAAGGCTGAGGCTCTGGACTCCAGCCAGGCCTTCAGCAGGCCTCTGAGGCCAAGGTCTTCCTAGTCTCAAGAGGGGCCAAGAGACGCAATGCGTCATTTGAACAAGTGAGTCAGCGGGCGGTGAGCGAATGAATGACCGCTCGAGGGGATGTATGCCGGCCACCGGGCCCTGTTTGACTGTCCAGCCTCAGCTTACCTGACCCTGGTTACCAGGGAATGCCACTCTGGGCCCTCCTTTTCATCCCCCTCCCTCACTGTGACCTCACCACCTGCCCCATTATGACCCAGTCTGGCTCCCAGTTAAAACTGGAGGGCAGGGGGCCCAGGCAGTCCTGGGACCAACGGCCATGGGTGAGCGAAACTACTACCGAGCCGAGCCGTTCACTGGCCCCATCCCCAGGAAATGCCAGGAGCAAGGATACTCAATTCTTCTGATCCCGGTCAGCTTCATCTTGCTCAACGTGGGGATCAACGTGGTGACTATGGTCAGGGCAGGATCTGTGCAGCGCGGTTGGGGGAGCCCTGGGGTCTTGAAGGGGCTGAGGTGGGAGGGCTGCTGGGGTGTGACCGGACAAGGGTTGGATTTCAGGGCTCACCCTGCTCCCGGCCTCCCCCCTCCCCTTCTTCCCTCAACTCTGGAGGCATCTGAAGAGATTCTTGCGGGCACTTTTCAATCGTATTTTCCACAAAGGTGAGTGGGCGCCGGCGTGGGTTCAGGGGATGTGGGCCTGTCCCCTTTCTTCTATCCCTGCCTTGATTCTCAGCCCCTCAGGAACCCAGGCCCTGACCCATCTCGCCTTTCCCCACAGACAAGCAAGCCAGCTGTGTAGGCAGCCATCGCATGTGCATGCGCTGCTCCGTGGATCCCAAGAACCTGTGCTCAAGAGTTTCTTCCCGCTTCTGCCATCGCCCAAGCTTCCTGCTCGGGCAGGCAAACCACCTTGACTACTGCCTGCAGCGGGGCTCGGCGGGGGCGGAGCCGGCTGCCCCCCACCCCCACCCCCCCCACCCCCCGCCGCGGGCGAGTGAAGGAGAAGGCGGGCGGAGCGGGAGGCAAAAAGCCTACAGCACCCGGTATTCCCAGGCGGTCTCCCATCCAAGTACTAACCAGGCCCGACCCTGCTTAGCTTCCGAGATCAGACGAGATCGGGCGCGTTCAGGGTGGTATGGCCGTAGACGGGGGCGGGGGCCGCGGGCTGCCTCTTGAGGCCCACTTTCGCTGGCGCTGGCGCCTTAACGCCAGCCCGGCGGCCGGCCCGCCCGGCAGGGCCCCCTCGCCCGCCCAGGCAGGGGGAACGGAGGTCTCGGGTATCGGGCGGCGGCGGAGGGTTTGGCGACCACCTCCCAGCCCAGGGCGGCCGTGACCCAGCAAACCCTTCGGCGCTTGGCGCCCCGCCCAAGATCCCGCACGTCGCTCACAGGCACGTGGCCCCGGAGGCTTCAGGGCCCGGGGCCCGCGGTCCCTTTGGGCCTCGGCCCTGCCCGCCCACGCGGCGCTAGGCGCAGCCCGGCCGCAGCCCGGCCGGCCCTCCTGCCCGACAGCAGCTGGCCCGAAGCCACTGGGAGCCACCATTGAGTCGCCACGGCCCCTCAGCCCCGGCCAGGCCACCCTTGCCCCCACAGCCCCCGCCGAGCTCAGGACCCCGCCCCTGGTGGCCGGCAGGCCCGGGGAAGCGGCCCCTGCCCTCGATCCCGCTCCCGCACCCGGCCGCGGTGACACGCCAGAGGGGCGGGGTGGTGGGGGGGGGGGCTTCTGTCGGAGGGAGCTGTGGAGGGACACACCGGCACACAGGTGGCGGCGCCGGGCTGGGCGCCGGTGGGGGCGGCCAGGTGCAGGTCGAGGGGCTCGCGGGCCGAAAGGACGGCAACTGGGCCCGCGGCGGAGTCTGAGTCCGGGCCAGCCGCCCCAGGAGCGTCTGGGGTGCGGCTGCCTTCCAGGGCCGCCTTCTGGCCGCCTGGCCGGCCGGGCCGGCGGGGAGCGCCCCCGCCGGCGCGCGCCGTGGTGGGAGGGGCCTGAGGAGGCGGGGCCTGCAGCGGGGCCCGGCGGGGGCGGTGCCCGGCGGGGGCGGTGCCGGCGGCCCCCGCCGCGGGCGAGTGAAGGAGAAGGCGGGCGGAGCGGGAGGCAAAAAGCCTACAGCACCCGGTATTCCCAGGCGGTCTCCCATCCAAGTACTAACCAGGCCCCGACCCTGCTTAGCTTCCGAGATCAGACGAGATCGGGCGCGTTCAGGGTGGTATGGCCGTAGACGGGGGCGGGGGCCGCGGGCTGCCTCTTGAGGCCCACTTTCGCTGGCGCTGGCGCCTTAACGCCAGCCCGGCGGCCGGCCCGCCCCGGCAGGGCCCCCTCGCCCGCCCAGGCAGGGGGAACGAGGTCTCGGGTATCGGGCGGCGGCGGAGGGTTTGGCGACCACCTCCCAGCCCAGGGCGGCCGTGACCCAGCAAACCTTTCGGCGCTTGGCGCCCCGCCCAAGATCCCGCACGTCGCTCACAGGCACGTGGCCCCGGAGGCTTCAGGGCCCGGGGCCCGCGGTCCCTTGGGCCTCGGCCCTGCCCGCCCACGCGGCGCTAGGCGCAGCCCGGCCGCAGCCCGGGCCGGCCCTCCTGCCCGACAGCAGCTGGCCCGAAGCCACTGGGAGCCACCATTGAGTCGCCACGGCCCCTCAGCCCCGGCCAGGCCACCCTTGCCCCCACAGCCCCCGCCGAGCTCAGGACCCCGCCCCTGGTGGCCGGCAGGCCCGGGGAAGCGGCCCCTGCCCTCGATCCCCGCTCCCGCACCCGGCCGCGGTGACACGCCAGAGGGGCGGGGTGGTGTGGGGGGGGGCTTCTGTCGGAGGGAGCTGTGGAGGACACACCGGCACACAGGTGGCGGCGCCGGGGCTGGGCGCCGGTGGGGGCGGCCAGGTGCAGGTCGAGGGGCTCGCGGGCCGAAAGGACGGCAACTGGGCCCGCGGCGGAGTCTGGGTCTGGAGGGCTCTGAGCCTCCATCCGCTCTGGTGCCTCGGGGCTACCGGCCCGAAGCCTGGTAGCGCGACACCCCACCGGCCCACAGACGTAGCCTCCCCAGCTGTGCTCACAGCGAGTCCAACCGCAGCCTGCACCCCTCCACGGGACACTTGGATTACTCCCGCGATCCCCACGAGGTGCGGCACCCGGCGGCCGAATGGGCTGAGATCCTGCCCTTGCGGCGCCCTGTGGCCACCTCCGCCTCCCTCACGGTACTGGCCGAGGCCTCGGACCAGCGGGCCCCGGCTCCCAGCTCAGCGCTGCTCCTCCGCCCCTCTCACCTCCTGCCCGACGTCCAGGCTACCGAGCACCCTCCACCCCCGCCCACCTTCATGCCACTCAGCCGGAACCCGGGAGGCCATGCCAACTACCAGGTGTATGACAGTCTGGTGCTGAAGCGGCAACCGCAGGAGGGCCAAGCGCGGGCCAACTCGCTGCTACCTTCCACCTCGGCCTCCAGGCCCTCTCTGCACGGGAGCCAGACTGGGAAAATGAACTTACCAGCAGCAAATGGGGGCAGGGGCAGGGGGCGGCAGGGCATGGAGAGAGGAATAAAGAGCGCCAGAGTCCAGGAAACATTGGTGGTCTGTGGCTTGGAAGCGCCACTCCTTCTGCCAGCCTGGGTCCCTGCGCTTGGCTTCCTGCAATAAGAAGCCAGTGTCCCCTTCTTGGCCTGAGGGTCCCTTTGGTTTAGTGGCCACAGTTCCGCCAGCAGGCCCCTCCTGGTCCTATACCATGCACTAAGTACATCTGCAGCTGCAGACTCCAAACCCCTGGTCTCTGGGCACCTCCTCTGTGTCTCAGCTGTCCCTGTCCACAGAGAGCCTCATACAAGAAGTTGCTTCCAAACTGGGAGGTTCCACATCTGGGCAGGTCCAGCTCCAGGCCCAGTGAAGGGCATGAAGAAGGCTGAGGCTCTGGACTCCAGCCAGGCCTTCAGCAGGCCTCTGAGGCCAAGGTCTTCCTAGTCTCAAGAGGGGCCAAGAGACGCAATGCGTCATTTGAACAAGTGAGTCAGCGGGCGGTGAGCGAATGAATGACCGCTCGAGGGGATGTATGCCGGCCACCGGGCCCTGTTTGACTGTCCAGCCTCAGCTTACCTGACCCTGGTTACCAGGGAATGCCACTCTGGGCCCTCCTTTTCATCCCCCTCCCTCACTGTGACCTCACCACCTGCCCCATTATGACCCAGTCTGGCTCCCAGTTAAAACTGGAGGGCAGGGGGCCCAGGCAGTCCTGGGACCAACGGCCATGGGTGAGCGAAACTACTACCGAGCCGAGCCGTTCACTGGCCCCATCCCCAGGAAATGCCAGGAGCAAGGATACTCAATTCTTCTGATCCCGGTCAGCTTCATCTTGCTCAACGTGGGGATCAACGTGGTGACTATGGTCAGGGCAGGATCTGTGCAGCGCGGTTGGGGGAGCCCTGGGGTCTTGAAGGGGCTGAGGTGGGAGGGCTGCTGGGGTGTGACCGGACAAGGGTTGGATTTCAGGGCTCACCCTGCTCCCGGCCTCCCCCCTCCCCTTCTTCCCTCAACTCTGGAGGCATCTGAAGAGATTCTTGCGGGCACTTTTCAATCGTATTTTCCACAAAGGTGAGTGGGCGCCGGCGTGGGTTCAGGGGATGTGGGCCTGTCCCCTTTCTTCTATCCCTGCCTTGATTCTCAGCCCCTCAGGAACCCAGGCCCTGACCCATCTCGCCTTTCCCCACAGACAAGCAAGCCAGCTGTGTAGGCAGCCATCGCATGTGCATGCGCTGCTCCGTGGATCCCAAGAACCTGTGCTCAAGAGTTTCTTCCCGCTTCTGCCATCGCCCAAGCTTCCTGCTCGGGCAGGCAAACCACCTTGACTACTGCCTGCAGCGGGGCTCGGCGGGGGCGGAGCCGGCTGCCCCCCACCCCCACCCCCACCCCCCCCCCCCCCCCGCCGCGGGCGAGTGAAGGAGAAGGCGGGCGGAGCGGGAGGCAAAAAGCCTACAGCACCCGGTATTCCCAGGCGGTCTCCCATCCAAGTACTAACCAGGCCCGACCCTGCTTAGCTTCCGAGATCAGACGAGATCGGGCGCGTTCAGGGTGGTATGGCCGTAGACGGGGGCGGGGGCCGCGGGCTGCCTCTTGAGGCCCACTTTCGCTGGCGCTGGCGCCTTAACGCCAGCCCGGCGGCCGGCCCGCCCCGGCAGGGCCCCCTCGCCCGCCCAGGCAGGGGGAACGGAGGTCTCGGGTATCGGGCGGCGGCGGAGGGTTTGGCGACCACCTCCCAGCCCAGGGCGGCCGACCCAGCAAACCCTTCGGCGCTTGGCGCCCCGCCCAAGATCCCGCACGTCGCTCACAGGCACGTGGCCCCGGAGGCTTCAGGGCCCGGGGCCCGCGGTCCCTTGGGCCTCGGCCCTGCCCGCCCACGCGGCGCTAGGCGCAGCCCGGCCGCAGCCCGGGCCGGCCCTCCTGCCCGACAGCAGCTGGCCCGAAGCCACTGGGAGCCACCATTGAGTCGCCACGGCCCCTCAGCCCCGGCCAGGCCACCCTTGCCCCCACAGCCCCCGCCGAGCTCAGGACCCCGCCCCTGGTGGCCGGCAGGCCCGGGGAAGCGGCCCCTGCCCTCGATCCCGCTCCCGCACCCGGCCGCGGTGACACGCCAGAGGGGCGGGGTGGTGTGGGGGGGGGGCTTTTGTCGGAGGGAGCTGTGGAGGGACACACCGGCACACAGGTGGCGGCGCCGGGGCTGGGCGCCGGTGGGGGCGGCCAGGTGCAGGTCGAGGGGCTCGCGGGCCGAAAGGACGGCAACTGGGCCCGCGGCGGAGTCTGGGTCTGGAGGGCTCTGAGCCTCCATCCGCTCTGGTGCCTCGGGGCTACCGGCCCGAAGCCTGGTAGCGCGACACCCCACCGGCCCACAGACGTAGCCTCCCCAGCTGTGCTCACAGCGAGTCCAACCGCAGCCCGCACCCCTCCACGGGACACTTGGATTACTCCCGCGATCCCCACGAGGTGCGGCACCCGGCGGCCGAATGGGCTGAGATCCTGCCCTTGCGGCGCCCTGTGGCCACCTCCGCCTCCCTCACGGTACTGGCCGAGGCCTCGGACCAGCGGGCCCCGGCTCCCAGCTCAGCGCTGCTCCTCCGCCCCTCTCACCTCCTGCCCGACGTCCAGGCTACCGAGCACCCTCCACCCCCGCCCACCTTCATGCCACTCAGCCGGAACCCGGGAGGCCATGCCAACTACCAGGTGTATGACAGTCTGGTGCTGAAGCGGCAACCGCAGGAGGGCCAAGCGCGGGCCAACTCGCTGCTACCTTCCACCTCGGCCTCCAGGCCCTCTCTGCACGGGAGCCAGACT
The DNA here is from genome assembly GCF_949774975.1 of Lagenorhynchus albirostris. Taxonomy (NCBI): domain Eukaryota; kingdom Metazoa; phylum Chordata; class Mammalia; order Artiodactyla; family Delphinidae; genus Lagenorhynchus; species Lagenorhynchus albirostris. The sequence continues at coordinate 21,236,890 of NC_083114.1, read as the reverse complement.
GGGAAAATGAACTTACCAGCAGCAAATGGGGGCAGGGGCAGGGGGCGGCAGGGCATGGAGAGAGGAATAAAGAGCGCCAGAGTCCAGGAAACATTGGTGGTCTGTGGCTTGGAAGCGCCACTCCTTCTGCCAGCCTGGGTCCCTGCGCTTGGCTTCCTGCAATAAGAAGCCAGTGTCCCCTTCTTGGCCTGAGGGTCCCTTTGGTTTAGTGGCCACAGTTCCGCCAGCAGGCCCCTCCTGGTCCTATACCATGCACTAAGTACATCTGCAGCTGCAGACTCCAAACCCCTGGTCTCTGGGCACCTCCTCTGTGTCTCAGCTGTCCCTGTCCACAGAGAGCCTCATACAAGAAGTTGCTTCCAAACTGGGAGGTTCCACATCTGGGCAGGTCCAGCTCCAGGCCCAGTGAAGGGCATGAAGAAGGCTGAGGCTCTGGACTCCAGCCAGGCCTTCAGCAGGCCTCTGAGGCCAAGGTCTTCCTAGTCTCAAGAGGGGCCAAGAGACGCAATGTGTCATTTGAACAAGTGAGTCAGCGGGCGGTGAGCGAATGAATGACCGCTCGAGGGGATGTATGCCGGCCACCGGGCCCTGTTTGACTGTCCAGCCTCAGCTTACCTGACCCTGGTTACCAGGGAATGCCACTCTGGGCCCTCCTTTTCATCCCCCTCCCTCACTGTGACCTCACCACCTGCCCCATTATGACCCAGTCTGGCTCCCAGTTAAAACTGGAGGGCAGGGGGCCCAGGCAGTCCTGGGACCAACGGCCATGGGTGAGCGAAACTACTACCGAGCCGAGCCGTTCACTGGCCCCATCCCCAGGAAATGCCAGGAGCAAGGATACTCAATTCTTCTGATCCCGGTCAGCTTCATCTTGCTCAACGTGGGGATCAACGTGGTGACTATGGTCAGGGCAGGATCTGTGCAGCGCGGTTGGGGGAGCCCTGGGGTCTTGAAGGGGCTGAGGTGGGAGGGCTGCTGGGGTGTGACCGGACAAGGGTTGGATTTCAGGGCTCACCCTGCTCCCGGCCTCCCCCCTCCCCTTCTTCCCTCAACTGTGGAGGCATCTGAAGAGATTCTTGCGGGCACTTTTCAATCGTATTTTCCACAAAGGTGAGTGGGCGCCGGCGTGGGTTCAGGGGATGTGGGCCTGTCCCCTTTCTTCTATCCCTGCCTTGATTCTCAGCCCCTCAGGAACCCAGGCCCTGACCCATCTCGCCTTTCCCCACAGACAAGCAAGCCAGCTGTGTAGGCAGCCATCGCATGTGCATGCGCTGCTCCGTGGATCCCAAGAACCTGTGCTCAAGAGTTTCTTCCCGCTTCTGCCATCGCCCAAGCTTCCTGCTCGGGCAGGCAAACCACCTTGACTACTGCCTGCAGCGGGGCTCGGCGGGGGCGGAGCCGGCTGCCCCCCACCCCCACCCCCACCCCCCACCCCCCCGCCGCGGGCGAGTGAAGGAGAAGGCGGGCGGAGCGGGAGGCAAAAAGCCTACAGCACCCGGTATTCCCAGGCGGTCTCCCATCCAAGTACTAACCAGGCCCGACCCTGCTTAGCTTCCGAGATCAGACGAGATCGGGCGCGTTCAGGGTGGTATGGCCGTAGACGGGGGCGGGGGCCGCGGGCTGCCTCTTGAGGCCCACTTTCGCTGGCGCTGGCGCCTTAACGCCAGCCCGGCGGCCGGCCCGCCCCGGCAGGGCCCCCTCGCCCGCCCAGGCAGGGGGAACGGAGGTCTCGGGTATCGGGCGGCGGCGGAGGGTTTGGCGACCACCTCCCAGCCCAGGGCGGCCGTGACCCAGCAAACCCTTCGGCGCTTGGCGCCCCGCCCAAGATCCCGCACGTCGCTCACAGGCACGTGGCCCCGGAGGCTTCAGGGCCCGGGGCCCGCGGTCCCTTGGGCCTCGGCCCTGCCCGCCCACGCGGCGCTAGGCGCAGCCCGGCCGCAGCCCGGGCCGGCCCTCCTGCCCGACAGCAGCTGGCCCGAAGCCACTGGGAGCCACCATTGAGTCGCCACGGCCCCTCAGCCCCGGCCAGGCCACCCTTGCCCCCACAGCCCCCGCCGAGCTCAGGACCCCGCCCCTGGTGGCCGGCAGGCCCGGGGAAGCGGCCCCTGCCCTCGATCCCGCTCCCGCACCCGGCCGCGGTGACACGCCAGAGGGGCGGGGTGGTGTGGGGGGGGGGCTTCTGTCGGAGGGAGCTGTGGAGGGACACACCGGCACACAGGTGGCGGCGCCGGGGCTGGGCGCCGGTGGGGGCGGCCAGGTGCAGGTCGAGGGGCTCGCGGGCCGAAAGGACGGCAACTGGGCCCGCGGCGGAGTCTGGGTCTGGAGGGCTCTGAGCCTCCATCCGCTCTGGTGCCTCGGGGCTACCGGCCCGAAGCCTGGTAGCGCGACACCCCACCGGCCCACAGACGTAGCCTCCCCAGCTGTGCTCACAGCGAGTCCAACCGCAGCCTGCACCCCTCCACGGGACACTTGGATTACTCCCGCGATCCCCACGAGGTGCGGCACCCGGCGGCCGAATGGGCTGAGATCCTGCCCTTGCGGCGCCCTGTGGCCACCTCCGCCTCCCTCACGGTACTGGCCGAGGCCTCGGACCAGCGGGCCCCGGCTCCCAGCTCAGCGCTGCTCCTCCGCCCCTCTCACCTCCTGCCCGACGTCCAGGCTACCGAGCACCCTCCACCCCCGCCCACCTTCATGCCACTCAGCCGGAACCCGGGAGGCAATGCCAACTACCAGGTGTATGACCGTCTGGTGCTGAAGCGGCAACCGCAGGAGGGCCAAGCGCGGGCCAACTCGCTGCTACCTTCCACCTCGGCCTCCAGGCCCTCTCTGCACGGGAGCCAGACTGGGAAAATGAACTTACCAGCAGCAAATGGGGGCAGGGGCAGGGGGCGGCAGGGCATGGAGAGAGGAATAAAGAGCGCCAGAGTCCAGGAAACATTGGTGGTCTGTGGCTTGGAAGCGCCACTCCTTCTGCCAGCCTGGGTCCCTGCGCTTGGCTTCCTGCAATAAGAAGCCAGTGTCCCCTTCTTGGCCTGAGGGTCCCTTTGGTTTAGTGGCCACAGTTCCGCCAGCAGGCCCCTCCTGGTCCTATACCATGCACTAAGTACATCTGCAGCTGCAGACTCCAAACCCCTGGTCTCTGGGCACCTCCTCTGTGTCTCAGCTGTCCCTGTCCACAGAGAGCCTCATACAAGAAGTTGCTTCCAAACTGGGAGGTTCCACATCTGGGCAGGTCCAGCTCCAGGCCCAGTGAAGGGCATGAAGAAGGCTGAGGCTCTGGACTCCAGCCAGGCCTTCAGCAGGCCTCTGAGGCCAAGGTCTTCCTAGTCTCAAGAGGGGCCAAGAGACGCAATGTGTCATTTGAACAAGTGAGTCAGCGGGCGGTGAGCGAATGAATGACCGCTCGAGGGGATGTATGCCGGCCACCGGGCCCTGTTTGACTGTCCAGCCTCAGCTTACCTGACCCTGGTTACCAGGGAATGCCACTCTGGGCCCTCCTTTTCATCCCCCTCCCTCACTGTGACCTCACCACCTGCCCCATTATGACCCAGTCTGGCTCCCAGTTAAAACTGGAGGGCAGGGGGCCCAGGCAGTCCTGGGACCAACGGCCATGGGTGAGCGAAACTACTACCGAGCCGAGCCGTTCACTGGCCCCATCCCCAGGAAATGCCAGGAGCAAGGATACTCAATTCTTCTGATCCCGGTCAGCTTCATCTTGCTCAACGTGGGGATCAACGTGGTGACTATGGTCAGGGCAGGATCTGTGCAGCGCGGTTGGGGGAGCCCTGGGGTCTTGAAGGGGCTGAGGTGGGAGGGCTGCTGGGGTGTGACCGGACAAGGGTTGGATTTCAGGGCTCACCCTGCTCCCGGCCTCCCCCCTCCCCTTCTTCCCTCAACTGTGGAGGCATCTGAAGAGATTCTTGCGGGCACTTTTCAATCGTATTTTCCACAAAGGTGAGTGGGCGCCGGCGTGGGTTCAGGGGATGTGGGCCTGTCCCCTTTCTTCTATCCCTGCCTTGATTCTCAGCCCCTCAGGAACCCAGGCCCTGACCCATCTCGCCTTTCCCCACAGACAAGCAAGCCAGCTGTGTAGGCAGCCATCGCATGTGCATGCGCTGCTCCGTGGATCCCAAGAACCTGTGCTCAAGAGTTTCTTCCCGCTTCTGCCATCGCCCAAGCTTCCTGCTCGGGCAGGCAAACCACCTTGACTACTGCCTGCAGCGGGGCTCGGCGGGGGCGGAGCCGGCTGCCCCCCACCCCCCCCCCCCCCGCCGCGGGCGAGTGAAGGAGAAGGCGGGCGGAGCGGGAGGCAAAAAGCCTACAGCACCCGGTATTCCCAGGCGGTCTCCCATCCAAGTACTAACCAGGCCCGACCCTGCTTAGCTTCCGAGATCAGACGAGATCGGGCGCGTTCAGGGTGGTATGGCCGTAGACGGGGGCGGGGGCCGCGGGCTGCCTCTTGAGGCCCACTTTCGCTGGCGCTGGCGCCTTAACGCCAGCCCGGCGGCCGGCCCGCCCCGGCAGGGCCCCCTCGCCCGCCCAGGCAGGGGGAACGGAGGTCTCGGGTATCGGGCGGCGGCGGAGGGTTTGGCGACCACCTCCCAGCCCAGGGCGGCCGTGACCCAGCAAACCCTTCGGCGCTTGGCGCCCCGCCCAAGATCCCGCACGTCGCTCACAGGCACGTGGCCCCGGAGGCTTCAGGGCCCGGGGCCCGCGGTCCCTTGGGCCTCGGCCCTGCCCGCCCACGCGGCGCTAGGCGCAGCCCGGCCGCAGCCCGGGCCGGCCCTCCTGCCCGACAGCAGCTGGCCCGAAGCCACTGGGAGCCACCATTGAGTCGCCACGGCCCCTCAGCCCCGGCCAGGCCACCCTTGCCCCCACAGCCCCCGCCGAGCTCAGGACCCCGCCCCTGGTGGCCGGCAGGCCCGGGGAAGCGGCCCCTGCCCTCGATCCCGCTCCCGCACCCGGCCGCGGTGACACGCCAGAGGGGCGGGGTGGTGTGGGGGGGGGGCTTCTGTCGGAGGGAGCTGTGGAGGGACACACCGGCACACAGGTGGCGGCGCCGGGGCTGGGCGCCGGTGGGGGCGGCCAGGTGCAGGTCGAGGGGCTCGCGGGCCGAAAGGACGGCAACTGGGCCCGCGGCGGAGTCTGGGTCTGGAGGGCTCTGAGCCTCCATCCGCTCTGGTGCCTCGGGGCTACCGGCCCGAAGCCTGGTAGCGCGACACCCCACCGGCCCACAGACGTAGCCTCCCCAGCTGTGCTCACAGCGAGTCCAACCGCAGCCCGCACCCCTCCACGGGACACTTGGATTACTCCCGCGATCCCCACGAGGTGCGGCACCCGGCGGCCGAATGGGCTGAGATCCTGCCCTTGCGGCGCCCTGTGGCCACCTCCGCCTCCCTCACGGTACTGGCCGAGGCCTCGGACCAGCGGGCCCCGGCTCCCAGCTCAGCGCTGCTCCTCCGCCCCTCTCACCTCCTGCCCGACGTCCAGGCTACCGAGCACCCTCCACCCCCGCCCACCTTCATGCCACTCAGCCGGAACCCGGGAGGCCATGCCAACTACCAGGTGTATGACCGTCTGGTGCTGAAGCGGCAACCGCAGGAGGGCCAAGCGCGGGCCAACTCGCTGCTACCTTCCACCTCGGCCTCCAGGCCCTCTCTGCACGGGAGCCAGACTGGGAAAATGAACTTACCAGCAGCAAATGGGGGCAGGGGCAGGGGGCGGCAGGGCATGGAGAGAGGAATAAAGAGCGCCAGAGTCCAGGAAACATTGGTGGTCTGTGGCTTGGAAGCGCCACTCCTTCTGCCAGCCTGGGTCCCTGCGCTTGGCTTCCTGCAATAAGAAGCCAGTGTCCCCTTCTTGGCCTGAGGGTCCCTTTGGTTTAGTGGCCACAGTTCCGCCAGCAGGCCCCTCCTGGTCCTATACCATGCACTAAGTACATCTGCAGCTGCAGACTCCAAACCCCTGGTCTCTGGGCACCTCCTCTGTGTCTCAGCTGTCCCTGTCCACAGAGAGCCTCATACAAGAAGTTGCTTCCAAACTGGGAGGTTCCACATCTGGGCAGGTCCAGCTCCAGGCCCAGTGAAGGGCATGAAGAAGGCTGAGGCTCTGGACTCCAGCCAGGCCTTCAGCAGGCCTCTGAGGCCAAGGTCTTCCTAGTCTCAAGAGGGGCCAAGAGACGCAATGTGTCATTTGAACAAGTGAGTCAGCGGGCGGTGAGCGAATGAATGACCGCTCGAGGGGATGTATGCCGGCCACCGGGCCCTGTTTGACTGTCCAGCCTCAGCTTACCTGACCCTGGTTACCAGGGAATGCCACTCTGGGCCCTCCTTTTCATCCCCCTCCCTCACTGTGACCTCACCACCTGCCCCATTATGACCCAGTCTGGCTCCCAGTTAAAACTGGAGGGCAGGGGGCCCAGGCAGTCCTGGGACCAACGGCCATGGGTGAGCGAAACTACTACCGAGCCGAGCCGTTCACTGGCCCCATCCCCAGGAAATGCCAGGAGCAAGGATACTCAATTCTTCTGATCCCGGTCAGCTTCATCTTGCTCAACGTGGGGATCAACGTGGTGACTATGGTCAGGGCAGGATCTGTGCAGCGCGGTTGGGGGAGCCCTGGGGTCTTGAAGGGGCTGAGGTGGGAGGGCTGCTGGGGTGTGACCGGACAAGGGTTGGATTTCAGGGCTCACCCTGCTCCCGGCCTCCCCCCTCCCCTTCTTCCCTCAACTGTGGAGGCATCTGAAGAGATTCTTGCGGGCACTTTTCAATCGTATTTTCCACAAAGGTGAGTGGGCGCCGGCGTGGGTTCAGGGGATGTGGGCCTGTCCCCTTTCTTCTATCCCTGCCTTGATTCTCAGCCCCTCAGGAACCCAGGCCCTGACCCATCTCGCCTTTCCCCACAGACAAGCAAGCCAGCTGTGTAGGCAGCCATCGCATGTGCATGCGCTGCTCCGTGGATCCCAAGAACCTGTGCTCAAGAGTTTCTTCCCGCTTCTGCCATCGCCCAAGCTTCCTGCTCGGGCAGGCAAACCACCTTGACTACTGCCTGCAGCGGGGCTCGGCGGGGGCGGAGCCGGCTGCCCCCCACCCCCACCCCCACCCCCCACCCCCCCGCCGCGGGCGAGTGAAGGAGAAGGCGGGCGGAGCGGGAGGCAAAAAGCCTACAGCACCCGGTATTCCCAGGCGGTCTCCCATCCAAGTACTAACCAGGCCCGACCCTGCTTAGCTTCCGAGATCAGACGAGATCGGGCGCGTTCAGGGTGGTATGGCCGTAGACGGGGGCGGGGGCCGCGGGCTGCCTCTTGAGGCCCACTTTCGCTGGCGCTGGCGCCTTAACGCCAGCCCGGCGGCCGGCCCGCCCCGGCAGGGCCCCCTCGCCCGCCCAGGCAGGGGGAACGGAGGTCTCGGGTATCGGGCGGCGGCGGAGGGTTTGGCGACCACCTCCCAGCCCAGGGCGGCCGTGACCCAGCAAACCCTTCGGCGCTTGGCGCCCCGCCCAAGATCCCGCACGTCGCTCACAGGCACGTGGCCCCGGAGGCTTCAGGGCCCGGGGCCCGCGGTCCCTTGGGCCTCGGCCCTGCCCGCCCACGCGGCGCTAGGCGCAGCCCGGCCGCAGCCCGGGCCGGCCCTCCTGCCCGACAGCAGCTGGCCCGAAGCCACTGGGAGCCACCATTGAGTCGCCACGGCCCCTCAGCCCCGGCCAGGCCACCCTTGCCCCCACAGCCCCCGCCGAGCTCAGGACCCCGCCCCTGGTGGCCGGCAGGCCCGGGGAAGCGGCCCCTGCCCTCGATCCCGCTCCCGCACCCGGCCGCGGTGACACGCCAGAGGGGCGGGGTGGTGTGGGGGGGGGCTTCTGTCGGAGGGAGCTGTGGAGGGACACACCGGCACACAGGTGGCGGCGCCGGGGCTGGGCGCCGGTGGGGGCGGCCAGGTGCAGGTCGAGGGGCTCGCGGGCCGAAAGGACGGCAACTGGGCCCGCGGCGGAGTCTGGGTCTGGAGGGCTCTGAGCCTCCATCCGCTCTGGTGCCTCGGGGCTACCGGCCCGAAGCCTGGTAGCGCGACACCCCACCGGCCCACAGACGTAGCCTCCCCAGCTGTGCTCACAGCGAGTCCAACCGCAGCCCGCACCCCTCCACGGGACACTTGGATTACTCCCGCGATCCCCACGAGGTGCGGCACCCGGCGGCCGAATGGGCTGAGATCCTGCCCTTGCGGCGCCCTGTGGCCACCTCCGCCTCCCTCACGGTACTGGCCGAGGCCTCGGACCAGCGGGCCCCGGCTCCCAGCTCAGCGCTGCTCCTCCGCCCCTCTCACCTCCTGCCCGACGTCCAGGCTACCGAGCACCCTCCACCCCCGCCCACCTTCATGCCACTCAGCCGGAACCCGGGAGGCCATGCCAACTACCAGGTGTATGACCGTCTGGTGCTGAAGCGGCAACCGCAGGAGGGCCAAGCGCGGGCCAACTCGCTGCTACCTTCCACCTCGGCCTCCAGGCCCTCTCTGCACGGGAGCCAGACTGGGAAAATGAACTTACCAGCAGCAAATGGGGGCAGGGGCAGGGGGCGGCAGGGCATGGAGAGAGGAATAAAGAGCGCCAGAGTCCAGGAAACATTGGTGGTCTGTGGCTTGGAAGCGCCACTCCTTCTGCCAGCCTGGGTCCCTGCGCTTGGCTTCCTGCAATAAGAAGCCAGTGTCCCCTTCTTGGCCTGAGGGTCCCTTTGGTTTAGTGGCCACAGTTCCGCCAGCAGGCCCCTCCTGGTCCTATACCATGCACTAAGTACATCTGCAGCTGCAGACTCCAAACCCCTGGTCTCTGGGCACCTCCTCTGTGTCTCAGCTGTCCCTGTCCACAGAGAGCCTCATACAAGAAGTTGCTTCCAAACTGGGAGGTTCCACATCTGGGCAGGTCCAGCTCCAGGCCCAGTGAAGGGCATGAAGAAGGCTGAGGCTCTGGACTCCAGCCAGGCCTTCAGCAGGCCTCTGAGGCCAAGGTCTTCCTAGTCTCAAGAGGGGCCAAGAGACGCAATGTGTCATTTGAACAAGTGAGTCAGCGGGCGGTGAGCGAATGAATGACCGCTCGAGGGGATGTATGCCGGCCACCGGGCCCTGTTTGACTGTCCAGCCTCAGCTTACCTGACCCTGGTTACCAGGGAATGCCACTCTGGGCCCTCCTTTTCATCCCCCTCCCTCACTGTGACCTCACCACCTGCCCCATTATGACCCAGTCTGGCTCCCAGTTAAAACTGGAGGGCAGGGGGCCCAGGCAGTCCTGGGACCAACGGCCATGGGTGAGCGAAACTACTACCGAGCCGAGCCGTTCACTGGCCCCATCCCCAGGAAATGCCAGGAGCAAGGATACTCAATTCTTCTGATCCCGGTCAGCTTCATCTTGCTCAACGTGGGGATCAACGTGGTGACTATGGTCAGGGCAGGATCTGTGCAGCGCGGTTGGGGGAGCCCTGGGGTCTTGAAGGGGCTGAGGTGGGAGGGCTGCTGGGGTGTGACCGGACAAGGGTTGGATTTCAGGGCTCACCCTGCTCCCGGCCTCCCCCCTCCCCTTCTTCCCTCAACTGTGGAGGCATCTGAAGAGATTCTTGCGGGCACTTTTCAATCGTATTTTCCACAAAGGTGAGTGGGCGCCGGCGTGGGTTCAGGGGATGTGGGCCTGTCCCCTTTCTTCTATCCCTGCCTTGATTCTCAGCCCCTCAGGAACCCAGGCCCTGACCCATCTCGCCTTTCCCCACAGACAAGCAAGCCAGCTGTGTAGGCAGCCATCGCATGTGCATGCGCTGCTCCGTGGATCCCAAGAACCTGTGCTCAAGAGTTTCTTCCCGCTTCTGCCATCGCCCAAGCTTCCTGCTCGGGCAGGCAAACCACCTTGACTACTGCCTGCAGCGGGGCTCGGCGGGGGCGGAGCCGGCTGCCCCCCACCCCCACCCCCACCCCCCACCCCCCCGCCGCGGGCGAGTGAAGGAGAAGGCGGGCGGAGCGGGAGGCAAAAAGCCTACAGCACCCGGTATTCCCAGGCGGTCTCCCATCCAAGTACTAACCAGGCCCGACCCTGCTTAGCTTCCGAGATCAGACGAGATCGGGCGCGTTCAGGGTGGTATGGCCGTAGACGGGGGCGGGGGCCGCGGGCTGCCTCTTGAGGCCCACTTTCGCTGGCGCTGGCGCCTTAACGCCAGCCCGGCGGCCGGCCCGCCCCGGCAGGGCCCCCTCGCCCGCCCAGGCAGGGGGAACGGAGGTCTCGGGTATCGGGCGGCGGCGGAGGGTTTGGCGACCACCTCCCAGCCCAGGGCGGCCGTGACCCAGCAAACCCTTCGGCGCTTGGCGCCCCGCCCAAGATCCCGCACGTCGCTCACAGGCACGTGGCCCCGGAGGCTTCAGGGCCCGGGGCCCGCGGTCCCTTGGGCCTCGGCCCTGCCCGCCCACGCGGCGCTAGGCGCAGCCCGGCCGCAGCCCGGGCCGGCCCTCCTGCCCGACAGCAGCTGGCCCGAAGCCACTGGGAGCCACCATTGAGTCGCCACGGCCCCTCAGCCCCGGCCAGGCCACCCTTGCCCCCACAGCCCCCGCCGAGCTCAGGACCCCGCCCCTGGTGGCCGGCAGGCCCGGGGAAGCGGCCCCTGCCCTCGATCCCGCTCCCGCACCCGGCCGCGGTGACACGCCAGAGGGGCGGGGTGGTGTGGGGGGGGGGCTTCTGTCGGAGGGAGCTGTGGAGGGACACACCGGCACACAGGTGGCGGCGCCGGGGCTGGGCGCCGGTGGGGGCGGCCAGGTGCAGGTCGAGGGGCTCGCGGGCCGAAAGGACGGCAACTGGGCCCGCGGCGGAGTCTGGGTCTGGAGGGCTCTGAGCCTCCATCCGCTCTGGTGCCTCGGGGCTACCGGCCCGAAGCCTGGTAGCGCGACACCCCACCGGCCCACAGACGTAGCCTCCCCAGCTGTGCTCACAGCGAGTCCAACCGCAGCCCGCACCCCTCCACGGGACACTTGGATTACTCCCGCGATCCCCACGAGGTGCGGCACCCGGCGGCCGAATGGGCTGAGATCCTGCCCTTGCGGCGCCCTGTGGCCACCTCCGCCTCCCTCACGGTACTGGCCGAGGCCTCGGACCAGCGGGCCCCGGCTCCCAGCTCAGCGCTGCTCCTCCGCCCCTCTCACCTCCTGCCCGACGTCCAGGCTACCGAGCACCCTCCACCCCCGCCCACCTTCATGCCACTCAGCCGGAACCCGGGAGGCAATGCCAACTACCAGGTGTATGACCGTCTGGTGCTGAAGCGGCAACCGCAGGAGGGCCAAGCGCGGGCCAACTCGCTGCTACCTTCCACCTCGGCCTCCAGGCCCTCTCTGCACGGGAGCCAGACTGGGAAAATGAACTTACCAGCAGCAAATGGGGGCAGGGGCAGGGGGCGGCAGGGCATGGAGAGAGGAATAAAGAGCGCCAGAGTCCAGGAAACATTGGTGGTCTGTGGCTTGGAAGCGCCACTCCTTCTGCCAGCCTGGGTCCCTGCGCTTGGCTTCCTGCAATAAGAAGCCAGTGTCCCCTTCTTGGCCTGAGGGTCCCTTTGGTTTAGTGGCCACAGTTCCGCCAGCAGGCCCCTCCTGGTCCTATACCATGCACTAAGTACATCTGCAGCTGCAGACTCCAAACCCCTGGTCTCTGGGCACCTCCTCTGTGTCTCAGCTGTCCCTGTCCACAGAGAGCCTCATACAAGAAGTTGCTTCCAAACTGGGAGGTTCCACATCTGGGCAGGTCCAGCTCCAGGCCCAGTGAAGGGCATGAAGAAGGCTGAGGCTCTGGACTCCAGCCAGGCCTTCAGCAGGCCTCTGAGGCCAAGGTCTTCCTAGTCTCAAGAGGGGCCAAGAGACGCAATGTGTCATTTGAACAAGTGAGTCAGCGGGCGGTGAGCGAATGAATGACCGCTCGAGGGGATGTATGCCGGCCACCGGGCCCTGTTTGACTGTCCAGCCTCAGCTTACCTGACCCTGGTTACCAGGGAATGCCACTCTGGGCCCTCCTTTTCATCCCCCTCCCTCACTGTGACCTCACCACCTGCCCCATTATGACCCAGTCTGGCTCCCAGTTAAAACTGGAGGGCAGGGGGCCCAGGCAGTCCTGGGACCAACGGCCATGGGTGAGCGAAACTACTACCGAGCCGAGCCGTTCACTGGCCCCATCCCCAGGAAATGCCAGGAGCAAGGATACTCAATTCTTCTGATCCCGGTCAGCTTCATCTTGCTCAACGTGGGGATCAACGTGGTGACTATGGTCAGGGCAGGATCTGTGCAGCGCGGTTGGGGGAGCCCTGGGGTCTTGAAGGGGCTGAGGTGGGAGGGCTGCTGGGGTGTGACCGGACAAGGGTTGGATTTCAGGGCTCACCCTGCTCCCGGCCTCCCCCCTCCCCCTTCTTCCCTCAACTCTGGAGGCATCTGAAGAGATTCTTGCGGGCACTTTTCAATCGTATTTTCCACAAAAGGTGAGTGGGCGCCGGCGTGGGTTCAGGGGATGTGGGCCTGTCCCCTTTCTTCTATCCCTGCCTTGATTCTCAGCCCCTCAGGAACCCAGGCCCTGACCCATCTCGCCTTTCCCCACAGACAAGCAAGCCAGCTGTGTAGGCAGCCATCGCATGTGCATGCGCTGCTCCGTGGATCCCAAGAACCTGTGCTCAAGAGTTTCTTCCCGCTTCTGCCATCGCCCAAGCTTCCTGCTCGGGCAGGCAAACCACCTTGACTACTGCCTGCAGCGGGGCTCGGCGGGGGCGGAGCCGGCTGCCCCCCACCCCCGACCCCCACCCCCCCACCCCCCCGCCGCGGGCGAGTGAAGGAGAAGGCGGGCGGAGCGGGAGGCAAAAAGCCTACAGCACCCGGTATTCCCAGGCGGTCTCCCATCCAAGTACTAACCAGGCCCGACCCTGCTTAGCTTCCGAGATCAGACGAGATCGGGCGCGTTCAGGGTGGTATGGCCGTAGACGGGGGCGGGGGCCGCGGGCTGCCTCTTGAGGCCCACTTTCGCTGGCGCTGGCGCCTTAACGCCAGCCCGGCGGCCGGCCCGCCCCGGCAGGGCCCCCTCGCCCGCCCAGGCAGGGGGAACGGAGGTCTCGGGTATCGGGCGGCGGCGGAGGGTTTGGCGACCACCTCCCAGCCCAGGGCGGCCGTGACCCAGCAAACCCTTCGGCGCTTGGCGCCCCGCCCAAGATCCCGCACGTCGCTCACAGGCACGTGGCCCCCGGAGGCTTCAGGGCCCGGGGCCCGCGGTCCCTTGGGCCTCGGCCCTGCCCGCCCACGCGGCGCTAGGCGCAGCCCGGCCGCAGCCCGGGCCGGCCCTCCTGCCCGACAGCAGCTGGCCCGAAGCCACTGGGAGCCACCATTGAGTCGCCACGGCCCCTCAGCCCCGGCCAGGCCACCCTTGCCCCCACAGCCCCGCCGAGCTCAGGACCCCGCCCCTGGTGGCCGGCAGGCCCGGGGAAGCGGCCCCTGCCCTCGATCCCGCTCCCGCACCCGGCCGCGGTGACACGCCAGAGGGGCGGGGTGGTGTGGGGGGGGGGCTTCTGTCGGAGGGAGCTGTGGAGGGACACACCGGCACACAGGTGGCGGCGCCGGGGGCTGGGCGCCGGTGGGGGCGGCCAGGTGCAGGTCGAGGGGCTCGCGGGCCGAAAGGACGGCAACTGGGCCCGCGGCGGAGTCTGGGTCTGGAGGGCTCTGAGCCTCCATCCGCTCTGGTGCCTCGGGGCTACCGGCCCGAAGCCTGGTAGCGCGACACCCCACCGGCCCACAGACGTAGCCTCCCCAGCTGTGCTCACAGCGAGTCCAACCGCAGCCCGCACACCCTCCACGGGACACTTGGATTACTCCCGCGATCCCACGAGGTGCGGCACCCGGCGGCCGAATGGGCTGAGATCCTGCCCTTGCGGCGCCCTGTGGCCACCTCCGCCTCCCTCACGGTACTGGCCGAGGCCTCGGACAAGCGGGCCCCGGCTCCCAGCTCAGCGCTGCTCCTCCGCCCCTCTCACCTCCTGCCCGACGTCCAGGCTACCGAGCACCCTCCACCCCCGCCCACCTTCATGCCACTCAGCCGGAACCCGGGAGGCCATGCCAACTACCAGGTGTATGACCGTCTGGTGCTGAAGCGGCAACCGCAGGAGGGCCAAGCGCGGGCCAACTCGCTGCTACCTTCCACCTCGGCCTCCAGGCCCTCTCTGCACGGGAGCCAGACTGGGAAAATGAACTTACCAGCAGCAAATGGGGGCAGGGGCAGGGGGCGGCAGGGCATGGAGAGAGGAATAAAGAGCGCCAGAGTCCAGGAAACATTGGTGGTCTGTGGCTTGGAAGCGGCCACTCCTTCTGCCAGCCTGGGTCCCTGCGCTTGGCTTCCTGCAATAAGAAGCCAGTGTCCCCTTCTTGGCCTGAGGGTCCCTTTGGTTTAGTGGCCACAGTTCCGCCAGCAGGCCCCTCCTGGTCCTATACCATGCACTAAGTACATCTGCAGCTGCAGACTCCAAACCCCCTGGTCTCTGGGCACCTCCTCTGTGTCTCAGCTGTCCCTGTCCACAGAGAGCCTCATACAAGAAGTTGCTTCCAAACTGGGAGGTTCCACATCTGGGCAGGTCCAGCTCCAGGCCCAGTGAAGGGCATGAAGAAGGCTGAGGCTCTGGACTCCAGCCAGGCCTTCAGCAGGCCTCTGAGGCCAAGGTCTTCCTAGTCTCAAGAGGGGCCAAGAGACGCAATGTGTCATTTGAACAAGTGAGTCAGCGGGCGGTGAGCGAATGAATGACCGCTCGAGGGGATGTATGCCGGCCACCGGGCCCTGTTTGACTGTCCAGCCTCAGCTTACCTGACCCTGGTTACCAGGGAATGCCACTCTGGGCCCTCCTTTTCATCCCCCTCCCTCACTGTGACCTCACCACCTGCCCCATTATGACCCAGTCTGGCTCCCAGTTAAAACTGGAGGGCAGGGGGCCCAGGCAGTCCTGGGACCAACGGCCATGGGTGAGCGAAACTACTACCGAGCCGAGCCGTTCACTGGCCCCATCCCCAGGAAATGCCAGGAGCAAGGATACTCAATTCTTCTGATCCCGGTCAGCTTCATCTTGCTCAACGTGGGGATCAACGTGGTGACTATGGTCAGGGCAGGATCTGTGCAGCGCGGTTGGGGGAGCCCTGGGGTCTTGAAGGGGCTGAGGTGGGAGGGCTGCTGGGGTGTGACCGGACAAGGGTTGGATTTCAGGGCTCACCCTGCTCCCGGCCTCCCCCCTCCCCTTCTTCCCTCAACTGTGGAGGCATCTGAAGAGATTCTTGCGGGCACTTTTCAATCGTATTTTCCACAAAGGTGAGTGGGCGCCGGCGTGGGTTCAGGGGATGTGGGCCTGTCCCCTTTCTTCTATCCCTGCCTTGATTCTCAGCCCCTCAGGAACCCAGGCCCTGACCCATCTCGCCTTTCCCCACAGACAAGCAAGCCAGCTGTGTAGGCAGCCATCGCATGTGCATGCGCTGCTCCGTGGATCCCAAGAACCTGTGCTCAAGAGTTTCTTCCCGCTTCTGCCATCGCCCAAGCTTCCTGCTCGGGCAGGCAAACCACCTTGACTACTGCCTGCAGCGGGGCTCGGCGGGGGCGGAGCCGGCTGCCCCCCACCCCCACCCCCACCCCCCACCCCCCCGCCGCGGGCGAGTGAAGGAGAAGGCGGGCGGAGCGGGAGGCAAAAAGCCTACAGCACCCGGTATTCCCAGGCGGTCTCCCATCCAAGTACTAACCAGGCCCGACCCTGCTTAGCTTCCGAGATCAGACGAGATCGGGCGCGTTCAGGGTGGTATGGCCGTAGACGGGGGCGGGGGCCGCGGGCTGCCTCTTGAGGCCCACTTTCGCTGGCGCTGGCGCCTTAACGCCAGCCCGGCGGCCGGCCCGCCCCGGCAGGGCCCCCTCGCCCGCCCAGGCAGGGGGAACGGAGGTCTCGGGTATCGGGCGGCGGCGGAGGGTTTGGCGACCACCTCCCAGCCCAGGGCGGCCGTGACCCAGCAAACCCTTCGGCGCTTGGCGCCCCGCCCAAGATCCCGCACGTCGCTCACAGGCACGTGGCCCCGGAGGCTTCAGGGCCCGGGGCCCGCGGTCCCTTGGGCCTCGGCCCTGCCCGCCCACGCGGCGCTAGGCGCAGCCCGGCCGCAGCCCGGGCCGGCCCTCCTGCCCGACAGCAGCTGGCCCGAAGCCACTGGGAGCCACCATTGAGTCGCCACGGCCCCTCAGCCCCGGCCAGGCCACCCTTGCCCCCACAGCCCCCGCCGAGCTCAGGACCCCGCCCCTGGTGGCCGGCAGGCCCGGGGAAGCGGCCCCTGCCCTCGATCCCGCTCCCGCACCCGGCCGCGGTGACACGCCAGAGGGGCGGGGTGGTGTGGGGGGGGGGCTTCTGTCGGAGGGAGCTGTGGAGGGACACACCGGCACACAGGTGGCGGCGCCGGGGCTGGGCGCCGGTGGGGGCGGCCAGGTGCAGGTCGAGGGGCTCGCGGGCCGAAAGGACGGCAACTGGGCCCGCGGCGGAGTCTGGGTCTGGAGGGCTCTGAGCCTCCATCCGCTCTGGTGCCTCGGGGCTACCGGCCCGAAGCCTGGTAGCGCGACACCCCACCGGCCCACAGACGTAGCCTCCCCAGCTGTGCTCACAGCGAGTCCAACCGCAGCCCGCACCCCTCCACGGGACACTTGGATTACTCCCGCGATCCCCACGAGGTGCGGCACCCGGCGGCCGAATGGGCTGAGATCCTGCCCTTGCGGCGCCCTGTGGCCACCTCCGCCTCCCTCACGGTACTGGCCGAGGCCTCGGACCAGCGGGCCCCGGCTCCCAGCTCAGCGCTGCTCCTCCGCCCCTCTCACCTCCTGCCCGACGTCCAGGCTACCGAGCACCCTCCACCCCCGCCCACCTTCATGCCACTCAGCCGGAACCCGGGAGGCAATGCCAACTACCAGGTGTATGACCGTCTGGTGCTGAAGCGGCAACCGCAGGAGGGCCAAGCGCGGGCCAACTCGCTGCTACCTTCCACCTCGGCCTCCAGGCCCTCTCTGCACGGGAGCCAGACTGGGAAAATGAACTTACCAGCAGCAAATGGGGGCAGGGGCAGGGGGCGGCAGGGCATGGAGAGAGGAATAAAGAGCGCCAGAGTCCAGGAAACATTGGTGGTCTGTGGCTTGGAAGCGCCACTCCTTCTGCCAGCCTGGGTCCCTGCGCTTGGCTTCCTGCAATAAGAAGCCAGTGTCCCCTTCTTGGCCTGAGGGTCCCTTTGGTTTAGTGGCCACAGTTCCGCCAGCAGGCCCCTCCTGGTCCTATACCATGCACTAAGTACATCTGCAGCTGCAGACTCCAAACCCCTGGTCTCTGGGCACCTCCTCTGTGTCTCAGCTGTCCCTGTCCACAGAGAGCCTCATACAAGAAGTTGCTTCCAAACTGGGAGGTTCCACATCTGGGCAGGTCCAGCTCCAGGCCCAGTGAAGGGCATGAAGAAGGCTGAGGCTCTGGACTCCAGCCAGGCCTTCAGCAGGCCTCTGAGGCCAAGGTCTTCCTAGTCTCAAGAGGGGCCAAGAGACGCAATGTGTCATTTGAACAAGTGAGTCAGCGGGCGGTGAGCGAATGAATGACCGCTCGAGGGGATGTATGCCGGCCACCGGGCCCTGTTTGACTGTCCAGCCTCAGCTTACCTGACCCTGGTTACCAGGGAATGCCACTCTGGGCCCTCCTTTTCATCCCCCTCCCTCACTGTGACCTCACCACCTGCCCCATTATGACCCAGTCTGGCTCCCAGTTAAAACTGGAGGGCAGGGGGCCCAGGCAGTCCTGGGACCAACGGCCATGGGTGAGCGAAACTACTACCGAGCCGAGCCGTTCACTGGCCCCATCCCCAGGAAATGCCAGGAGCAAGGATACTCAATTCTTCTGATCCCGGTCAGCTTCATCTTGCTCAACGTGGGGATCAACGTGGTGACTATGGTCAGGGCAGGATCTGTGCAGCGCGGTTGGGGGAGCCCTGGGGTCTTGAAGGGGCTGAGGTGGGAGGGCTGCTGGGGTGTGACCGGACAAGGGTTGGATTTCAGGGCTCACCCTGCTCCCGGCCTCCCCCCTCCCCTTCTTCCCTCAACTCTGGAGGCATCTGAAGAGATTCTTGCGGGCACTTTTCAATCGTATTTTCCACAAAGGTGAGTGGGCGCCGGCGTGGGTTCAGGGGATGTGGGCCTGTCCCCTTTCTTCTATCCCTGCCTTGATTCTCAGCCCCTCAGGAACCCAGGCCCTGACCCATCTCGCCTTTCCCCACAGACAAGCAAGCCAGCTGTGTAGGCAGCCATCGCATGTGCATGCGCTGCTCCGTGGATCCCAAGAACCTGTGCTCAAGAGTTTCTTCCCGCTTCTGCCATCGCCCAAGCTTCCTGCTCGGGCAGGCAAACCACCTTGACTACTGCCTGCAGCGGGGCTCGGCGGGGGCGGAGCCGGCTGCCCCCCACCCCCACCCCCACCCCCCACCCCCCCGCCGCGGGCGAGTGAAGGAGAAGGCGGGCGGAGCGGGAGGCAAAAAGCCTACAGCACCCGGTATTCCCAGGCGGTCTCCCATCCAAGTACTAACCAGGCCCGACCCTGCTTAGCTTCCGAGATCAGACGAGATCGGGCGCGTTCAGGGTGGTATGGCCGTAGACGGGGGCGGGGGCCGCGGGCTGCCTCTTGAGGCCCACTTTCGCTGGCGCTGGCGCCTTAACGCCAGCCCGGCGGCCGGCCCGCCCCGGCAGGGCCCCCTCGCCCGCCCAGGCAGGGGGAACGGAGGTCTCGGGTATCGGGCGGCGGCGGAGGGTTTGGCGACCACCTCCCAGCCCAGGGCGGCCGTGACCCAGCAAACCCTTCGGCGCTTGGCGCCCCGCCCAAGATCCCGCACGTCGCTCACAGGCACGTGGCCCCGGAGGCTTCAGGGCCCGGGGCCCGCGGTCCCTTGGGCCTCGGCCCTGCCCGCCCACGCGGCGCTAGGCGCAGCCCGGCCGCAGCCCGGGCCGGCCCTCCTGCCCGACAGCAGCTGGCCCGAAGCCACTGGGAGCCACCATTGAGTCGCCACGGCCCCTCAGCCCCGGCCAGGCCACCCTTGCCCCCACAGCCCCCGCCGAGCTCAGGACCCCGCCCCTGGTGGCCGGCAGGCCCGGGGAAGCGGCCCCTGCCCTCGATCCCGCTCCCGCACCCGGCCGCGGTGACACGCCAGAGGGGCGGGGTGGTGTGGGGGGGGGGCTTCTGTCGGAGGGAGCTGTGGAGGGACACACCGGCACACAGGTGGCGGCGCCGGGGCTGGGCGCCGGTGGGGGCGGCCAGGTGCAGGTCGAGGGGCTCGCGGGCCGAAAGGACGGCAACTGGGCCCGCGGCGGAGTCTGGGTCTGGAGGGCTCTGAGCCTCCATCCGCTCTGGTGCCTCGGGGCTACCGGCCCGAAGCCTGGTAGCGCGACACCCCACCGGCCCACAGACGTAGCCTCCCCAGCTGTGCTCACAGCGAGTCCAACCGCAGCCCGCACCCCTCCACGGGACACTTGGATTACTCCCGCGATCCCCACGAGGTGCGGCACCCGGCGGCCGAATGGGCTGAGATCCTGCCCTTGCGGCGCCCTGTGGCCACCTCCGCCTCCCTCACGGTACTGGCCGAGGCCTCGGACCAGCGGGCCCCGGCTCCCAGCTCAGCGCTGCTCCTCCGCCCCTCTCACCTCCTGCCCGACGTCCAGGCTACCGAGCACCCTCCACCCCCGCCCACCTTCATGCCACTCAGCCGGAACCCGGGAGGCAATGCCAACTACCAGGTGTATGACAGTCTGGTGCTGAAGCGGCAACCGCAGGAGGGCCAAGCGCGGGCCAACTCGCTGCTACCTTCCACCTCGGCCTCCAGGCCCTCTCTGCACGGGAGCCAGACTGGGAAAATGAACTTACCAGCAGCAAATGGGGGCAGGGGCAGGGGGCGGCAGGGCATGGAGAGAGGAATAAAGAGCGCCAGAGTCCAGGAAACATTGGTGGTCTGTGGCTTGGAAGCGCCACTCCTTCTGCCAGCCTGGGTCCCTGCGCTTGGCTTCCTGCAATAAGAAGCCAGTGTCCCCTTCTTGGCCTGAGGGTCCCTTTGGTTTAGTGGCCACAGTTCCGCCAGCAGGCCCCTCCTGGTCCTATACCATGCACTAAGTACATCTGCAGCTGCAGACTCCAAACCCCTGGTCTCTGGGCACCTCCTCTGTGTCTCAGCTGTCCCTGTCCACAGAGAGCCTCATACAAGAAGTTGCTTCCAAACTGGGAGGTTCCACATCTGGGCAGGTCCAGCTCCAGGCCCAGTGAAGGGCATGAAGAAGGCTGAGGCTCTGGACTCCAGCCAGGCCTTCAGCAGGCCTCTGAGGCCAAGGTCTTCCTAGTCTCAAGAGGGGCCAAGAGACGCAATGTGTCATTTGAACAAGTGAGTCAGCGGGCGGTGAGCGAATGAATGACCGCTCGAGGGGATGTATGCCGGCCACCGGGCCCTGTTTGACTGTCCAGCCTCAGCTTACCTGACCCTGGTTACCAGGGAATGCCACTCTGGGCCCTCCTTTTCATCCCCCTCCCTCACTGTGACCTCACCACCTGCCCCATTATGACCCAGTCTGGCTCCCAGTTAAAACTGGAGGGCAGGGGGCCCAGGCAGTCCTGGGACCAACGGCCATGGGTGAGCGAAACTACTACCGAGCCGAGCCGTTCACTGGCCCCATCCCCAGGAAATGCCAGGAGCAAGGATACTCAATTCTTCTGATCCCGGTCAGCTTCATCTTGCTCAACGTGGGGATCAACGTGGTGACTATGGTCAGGGCAGGATCTGTGCAGCGCGGTTGGGGGAGCCCTGGGGTCTTGAAGGGGCTGAGGTGGGAGGGCTGCTGGGGTGTGACCGGACAAGGGTTGGATTTCAGGGCTCACCCTGCTCCCGGCCTCCCCCCTCCCCTTCTTCCCTCAACTCTGGAGGCATCTGAAGAGATTCTTGCGGGCACTTTTCAATCGTATTTTCCACAAAGGTGAGTGGGCGCCGGCGTGGGTTCAGGGGATGTGGGCCTGTCCCCTTTCTTCTATCCCTGCCTTGATTCTCAGCCCCTCAGGAACCCAGGCCCTGACCCATCTCGCCTTTCCCCACAGACAAGCAAGCCAGCTGTGTAGGCAGCCATCGCATGTGCATGCGCTGCTCCGTGGATCCCAAGAACCTGTGCTCAAGAGTTTCTTCCCGCTTCTGCCATCGCCCAAGCTTCCTGCTCGGGCAGGCAAACCACCTTGACTACTGCCTGCAGCGGGGCTCGGCGGGGGCGGAGCCGGCTGCCCCCCACCCCCACCCCCACCCCCCACCCCCCCGCCGCGGGCGAGTGAAGGAGAAGGCGGGCGGAGCGGGAGGCAAAAAGCCTACAGCACCCGGTATTCCCAGGCGGTCTCCCATCCAAGTACTAACCAGGCCCGACCCTGCTTAGCTTCCGAGATCAGACGAGATCGGGCGCGTTCAGGGTGGTATGGCCGTAGACGGGGGCGGGGGCCGCGGGCTGCCTCTTGAGGCCCACTTTCGCTGGCGCTGGCGCCTTAACGCCAGCCCGGCGGCCGGCCCGCCCCGGCAGGGCCCCCTCGCCCGCCCAGGCAGGGGGAACGGAGGTCTCGGGTATCGGGCGGCGGCGGAGGGTTTGGCGACCACCTCCCAGCCCAGGGCGGCCGTGACCCAGCAAACCCTTCGGCGCTTGGCGCCCCGCCCAAGATCCCGCACGTCGCTCACAGGCACGTGGCCCCGGAGGCTTCAGGGCCCGGGGCCCGCGGTCCCTTGGGCCTCGGCCCTGCCCGCCCACGCGGCGCTAGGCGCAGCCCGGCCGCAGCCCGGGCCGGCCCTCCTGCCCGACAGCAGCTGGCCCGAAGCCACTGGGAGCCACCATTGAGTCGCCACGGCCCCTCAGCCCCGGCCAGGCCACCCTTGCCCCCACAGCCCCCGCCGAGCTCAGGACCCCGCCCCTGGTGGCCGGCAGGCCCGGGGAAGCGGCCCCTGCCCTCGATCCCGCTCCCGCACCCGGCCGCGGTGACACGCCAGAGGGGCGGGGTGGTGTGGGGGGGGGGCTTTTGTCGGAGGGAGCTGTGGAGGGACACACCGGCACACAGGTGGCGGCGCCGGGGCTGGGCGCCGGTGGGGGCGGCCAGGTGCAGGTCGAGGGGCTCGCGGGCCGAAAGGACGGCAACTGGGCCCGCGGCGGAGTCTGAGTCCGGGCCAGCCGCCCCAGGAGCGTCTGGGGTGCGGCTGCCTTCCAGGGCCGCCTTCTGGCCGCCTGGCCGGCCGGGCCGGCGGGGAGCGCCCCCGCCGGCGCGCGCCGTGGTGGGAGGGGCCTGAGGAGGCGGGGCCTGCAGCGGGGCCCGGCGGGGGCGGTGCCGGCGGCCCCCGCCGCGGGCGAGTGAAGGAGAAGGCGGGCGGAGCGGGAGGCAAAAAGCCTACAGCACCCGGTATTCCCAGGCGGTCTCCCATCCAAGTACTAACCAGGCCCGACCCTGCTTAGCTTCCGAGATCAGACGAGATCGGGCGCGTTCAGGGTGGTATGGCCGTAGACGGGGGCGGGGGCCGCGGGCTGCCTCTTGAGGCCCACTTTCGCTGGCGCTGGCGCCTTAACGCCAGCCCGGCGGCCGGCCCGCCCCGGCAGGGCCCCCTCGCCCGCCCAGGCAGGGGGAACGGAGGTCTCGGGTATCGGGCGGCGGCGGAGGGTTTGGCGACCACCTCCCAGCCCAGGGCGGCCGTGACCCAGCAAACCCTTCGGCGCTTGGCGCCCCGCCCAAGATCCCGCACGTCGCTCACAGGCACGTGGCCCCGGAGGCTTCAGGGCCCGGGGCCCGCGGTCCCTTGGGCCTCGGCCCTGCCCGCCCACGCGGCGCTAGGCGCAGCCCGGCCGCAGCCCGGGCCGGCCCTCCTGCCCGACAGCAGCTGGCCCGAAGCCACTGGGAGCCACCATTGAGTCGCCACGGCCCCTCAGCCCCGGCCAGGCCACCCTTGCCCCCACAGCCCCCGCCGAGCTCAGGACCCCGCCCCTGGTGGCCGGCAGGCCCGCGGAAGCGGCCCCTGCCCTCGATCCCGCTCCCGCACCCGGCCGCGGTGACACGCCAGAGGGGCGGGGTGGTGGTGGTGGGGGCTTTTGTCGGAGGGAGCTGTGGAGGGACACACCGGCACACAGGTGGCGGCGCCGGGGCTGGGCGCCGGTGGGGGCGGCCAGGTGCAGGTCGAGGGGCTCGCGGGCCGAAAGGACGGCAACTGGGCCCGCGGCGGAGTCTGGGTCTGGAGGGCTCTGAGCCTCCATCCGCTCTGGTGCCTCGGGGCTACCGGCCCGAAGCCTGGTAGCGCGACACCCCACCGGCCCACAGACGTAGCCTCCCCAGCTGTGCTCACAGCGAGTCCAACCGCAGCCCGCACCCCTCCACGGGACACTTGGATTACTCCCGCGATCCCCACGAGGTGCGGCACCCGGCGGCCGAATGGGCTGAGATCCTGCCCTTGCGGCGCCCTGTGGCCACCTCCGCCTCCCTCACGGTACTGGCCGAGGCCTCGGACCAGCGGGCCCCGGCTCCCAGCTCAGCGCTGCTCCTCCGCCCCTCTCACCTCCTGCCCGACGTCCAGGCTACCGAGCACCCTCCACCCCCGCCCACCTTCATGCCACTCAGCCGGAACCCGGGAGGCCATGCCAACTACCAGGTGTATGACCGTCTGGTGCTGAAGCGGCAACCGCAGGAGGGCCAAGCGCGGGCCAACTCGCTGCTACCTTCCACCTCGGCCTCCAGGCCCTCTCTGCACGGGAGCCAGACTGGGAAAATGAACTTACCAGCAGCAAATGGGGGCAGGGGCAGGGGGCGGCAGGGCATGGAGAGAGGAATAAAGAGCGCCAGAGTCCAGGAAACATTGGTGGTCTGTGGCTTGGAAGCGCCACTCCTTCTGCCAGCCTGGGTCCCTGCGCTTGGCTTCCTGCAATAAGAAGCCAGTGTCCCCTTCTTGGCCTGAGGGTCCCTTTGGTTTAGTGGCCACAGTTCCGCCAGCAGGCCCCTCCTGGTCCTATACCATGCACTAAGTACATCTGCAGCTGCAGACTCCAAACCCCTGGTCTCTGGGCACCTCCTCTGTGTCTCAGCTGTCCCTGTCCACAGAGAGCCTCATACAAGAAGTTGCTTCCAAACTGGGAGGTTCCACATCTGGGCAGGTCCAGCTCCAGGCCCAGTGAAGGGCATGAAGAAGGCTGAGGCTCTGGACTCCAGCCAGGCCTTCAGCAGGCCTCTGAGGCCAAGGTCTTCCTAGTCTCAAGAGGGGCCAAGAGACGCAATGTGTCATTTGAACAAGTGAGTCAGCGGGCGGTGAGCGAATGAATGACCGCTCGAGGGGATGTATGCCGGCCACCGGGCCCTGTTTGACTGTCCAGCCTCAGCTTACCTGACCCTGGTTACCAGGGAATGCCACTCTGGGCCCTCCTTTTCATCCCCCTCCCTCACTGTGACCTCACCACCTGCCCCATTATGACCCAGTCTGGCTCCCAGTTAAAACTGGAGGGCAGGGGGCCCAGGCAGTCCTGGGACCAACGGCCATGGGTGAGCGAAACTACTACCGAGCCGAGCCGTTCACTGGCCCCATCCCCAGGAAATGCCAGGAGCAAGGATACTCAATTCTTCTGATCCCGGTCAGCTTCATCTTGCTCAACGTGGGGATCAACGTGGTGACTATGGTCAGGGCAGGATCTGTGCAGCGCGGTTGGGGGAGCCCTGGGGTCTTGAAGGGGCTGAGGTGGGAGGGCTGCTGGGGTGTGACCGGACAAGGGTTGGATTTCAGGGCTCACCCTGCTCCCGGCCTCCCCCCTCCCCTTCTTCCCTCAACTCTGGAGGCATCTGAAGAGATTCTTGCGGGCACTTTTCAATCGTATTTTCCACAAAGGTGAGTGGGCGCCGGCGTGGGTTCAGGGGATGTGGGCCTGTCCCCTTTCTTCTATCCCTGCCTTGATTCTCAGCCCCTCAGGAACCCAGGCCCTGACCCATCTCGCCTTTCCCCACAGACAAGCAAGCCAGCTGTGTAGGCAGCCATCGCATGTGCATGCGCTGCTCCGTGGATCCCAAGAACCTGTGCTCAAGAGTTTCTTCCCGCTTCTGCCATCGCCCAAGCTTCCTGCTCGGGCAGGCAAACCACCTTGACTACTGCCTGCAGCGGGGCTCGGCGGGGGCGGAGCCGGCTGCCCCCCACCCCCACCCCCACCCCCCACCCCCCCGCCGCGGGCGAGTGAAGGAGAAGGCGGGCGGAGCGGGAGGCAAAAAGCCTACAGCACCCGGTATTCCCAGGCGGTCTCCCATCCAAGTACTAACCAGGCCCGACCCTGCTTAGCTTCCGAGATCAGACGAGATCGGGCGCGTTCAGGGTGGTATGGCCGTAGACGGGGGCGGGGGCCGCGGGCTGCCTCTTGAGGCCCACTTTCGCTGGCGCTGGCGCCTTAACGCCAGCCCGGCGGCCGGCCCGCCCCGGCAGGGCCCCCTCGCCCGCCCAGGCAGGGGGAACGGAGGTCTCGGGTATCGGGCGGCGGCGGAGGGTTTGGCGACCACCTCCCAGCCCAGGGCGGCCGTGACCCAGCAAACCCTTCGGCGCTTGGCGCCCCGCCCAAGATCCCGCACGTCGCTCACAGGCACGTGGCCCCGGAGGCTTCAGGGCCCGGGGCCCGCGGTCCCTTGGGCCTCGGCCCTGCCCGCCCACGCGGCGCTAGGCGCAGCCCGGCCGCAGCCCGGGCCGGCCCTCCTGCCCGACAGCAGCTGGCCCGAAGCCACTGGGAGCCACCATTGAGTCGCCACGGCCCCTCAGCCCCGGCCAGGCCACCCTTGCCCCCACAGCCCCCGCCGAGCTCAGGACCCCGCCCCTGGTGGCCGGCAGGCCCGGGGAAGCGGCCCCTGCCCTCGATCCCGCTCCCGCACCCGGCCGCGGTGACACGCCAGAGGGGCGGGGTGGTGTGGGGGGGGGGCTTTTGTCGGAGGGAGCTGTGGAGGGACACACCGGCACACAGGTGGCGGCGCCGGGGCTGGGCGCCGGTGGGGGCGGCCAGGTGCAGGTCGAGGGGCTCGCGGGCCGAAAGGACGGCAACTGGGCCCGCGGCGGAGTCTGAGTCCGGGCCAGCCGCCCCAGGAGCGTCTGGGGTGCGGCTGCCTTCCAGGGCCGCCTTCTGGCCGCCTGGCCGGCCGGGCCGGCGGGGAGCGCCCCCGCCGGCGCGCGCCGTGGTGGGAGGGGCCTGAGGAGGCGGGGCCTGCAGCGGGGCCCGGCGGGGGCGGTGCCGGCGGCCCCCGCCGCGGGCGAGTGAAGGAGAAGGCGGGCGGAGCGGGAGGCAAAAAGCCTACAGCACCCGGTATTCCCAGGCGGTCTCCCATCCAAGTACTAACCAGGCCCGACCCTGCTTAGCTTCCGAGATCAGACGAGATCGGGCGCGTTCAGGGTGGTATGGCCGTAGACGGGGGCGGGGGCCGCGGGCTGCCTCTTGAGGCCCACTTTCGCTGGCGCTGGCGCCTTAACGCCAGCCCGGCGGCCGGCCCGCCCCGGCAGGGCCCCCTCGCCCGCCCAGGCAGGGGGAACGGAGGTCTCGGGTATCGGGCGGCGGCG
Source organism: Lagenorhynchus albirostris (assembly GCF_949774975.1). NCBI lineage: Eukaryota > Metazoa > Chordata > Mammalia > Artiodactyla > Delphinidae > Lagenorhynchus > Lagenorhynchus albirostris. The sequence continues at coordinate 21,210,284 of NC_083114.1, read as the reverse complement.
GAGGGTTTGGCGACCACCTCCCAGCCCAGGGCGGCCGTGACCCAGCAAACCCTTCGGCGCTTGGCGCCCCGCCCAAGATCCCGCACGTCGCTCACAGGCACGTGGCCCCGGAGGCTTCAGGGCCCGGGGCCCGCGGTCCCTTGGGCCTCGGCCCTGCCCGCCCACGCGGCGCTAGGCGCAGCCCGGCCGCAGCCCGGGCCGGCCCTCCTGCCCGACAGCAGCTGGCCCGAAGCCACTGGGAGCCACCATTGAGTCGCCACGGCCCCTCAGCCCCGGCCAGGCCACCCTTGCCCCCACAGCCCCCGCCGAGCTCAGGACCCCGCCCCTGGTGGCCGGCAGGCCCGGGGAAGCGGCCCCTGCCCTCGATCCCGCTCCCGCACCCGGCCGCGGTGACACGCCAGAGGGGCGGGGTGGTGTGTGGGGGGGCTTCTGTCGGAGGGAGCTGTGGAGGGACACACCGGCACACAGGTGGCGGCGCCGGGGCTGGGCGCCGGTGGGGGCGGCCAGGTGCAGGTCGAGGGGCTCGCGGGCCGAAAGGACGGCAACTGGGCCCGCGGCGGAGTCTGGGTCTGGAGGGCTCTGAGCCTCCATCCGCTCTGGTGCCTCGGGGCTACCGGCCCGAAGCCTGGTAGCGCGACACCCCACCGGCCCACAGACGTAGCCTCCCCAGCTGTGCTCACAGCGAGTCCAACCGCAGCCCGCACCCCTCCACGGGACACTTGGATTACTCCCGCGATCCCCACGAGGTGCGGCACCCGGCGGCCGAATGGGCTGAGATCCTGCCCTTGCGGCGCCCTGTGGCCACCTCCGCCTCCCTCACGGTACTGGCCGAGGCCTCGGACCAGCGGGCCCCGGCTCCCAGCTCAGCGCTGCTCCTCCGCCCCTCTCACCTCCTGCCCGACGTCCAGGCTACCGAGCACCCTCCACCCCCGCCCACCTTCATGCCACTCAGCCGGAACCCGGGAGGCAATGCCAACTACCAGGTGTATGACCGTCTGGTGCTGAAGCGGCAACCGCAGGAGGGCCAAGCGCGGGCCAACTCGCTGCTACCTTCCACCTCGGCCTCCAGGCCCTCTCTGCACGGGAGCCAGACTGGGAAAATGAACTTACCAGCAGCAAATGGGGGCAGGGGCAGGGGGCGGCAGGGCATGGAGAGAGGAATAAAGAGCGCCAGAGTCCAGGAAACATTGGTGGTCTGTGGCTTGGAAGCGCCACTCCTTCTGCCAGCCTGGGTCCCTGCGCTTGGCTTCCTGCAATAAGAAGCCAGTGTCCCCTTCTTGGCCTGAGGGTCCCTTTGGTTTAGTGGCCACAGTTCCGCCAGCAGGCCCCTCCTGGTCCTATACCATGCACTAAGTACATCTGCAGCTGCAGACTCCAAACCCCTGGTCTCTGGGCACCTCCTCTGTGTCTCAGCTGTCCCTGTCCACAGAGAGCCTCATACAAGAAGTTGCTTCCAAACTGGGAGGTTCCACATCTGGGCAGGTCCAGCTCCAGGCCCAGTGAAGGGCATGAAGAAGGCTGAGGCTCTGGACTCCAGCCAGGCCTTCAGCAGGCCTCTGAGGCCAAGGTCTTCCTAGTCTCAAGAGGGGCCAAGAGACGCAATGTGTCATTTGAACAAGTGAGTCAGCGGGCGGTGAGCGAATGAATGACCGCTCGAGGGGATGTATGCCGGCCACCGGGCCCTGTTTGACTGTCCAGCCTCAGCTTACCTGACCCTGGTTACCAGGGAATGCCACTCTGGGCCCTCCTTTTCATCCCCCTCCCTCACTGTGACCTCACCACCTGCCCCATTATGACCCAGTCTGGCTCCCAGTTAAAACTGGAGGGCAGGGGGCCCAGGCAGTCCTGGGACCAACGGCCATGGGTGAGCGAAACTACTACCGAGCCGAGCCGTTCACTGGCCCCATCCCCAGGAAATGCCAGGAGCAAGGATACTCAATTCTTCTGATCCCGGTCAGCTTCATCTTGCTCAACGTGGGGATCAACGTGGTGACTATGGTCAGGGCAGGATCTGTGCAGCGCGGTTGGGGGAGCCCTGGGGTCTTGAAGGGGCTGAGGTGGGAGGGCTGCTGGGGTGTGACCGGACAAGGGTTGGATTTCAGGGCTCACCCTGCTCCCGGCCTCCCCCCTCCCCTTCTTCCCTCAACTCTGGAGGCATCTGAAGAGATTCTTGCGGGCACTTTTCAATCGTATTTTCCACAAAGGTGAGTGGGCGCCGGCGTGGGTTCAGGGGATGTGGGCCTGTCCCCTTTCTTCTATCCCTGCCTTGATTCTCAGCCCCTCAGGAACCCAGGCCCTGACCCATCTCGCCTTTCCCCACAGACAAGCAAGCCAGCTGTGTAGGCAGCCATCGCATGTGCATGCGCTGCTCCGTGGATCCCAAGAACCTGTGCTCAAGAGTTTCTTCCCGCTTCTGCCATCGCCCAAGCTTCCTGCTCGGGCAGGCAAACCACCTTGACTACTGCCTGCAGCGGGGCTCGGCGGGGGCGGAGCCGGCTGCCCCCCACCCCCACCCCCACCCCCCACCCCCCCGCCGCGGGCGAGTGAAGGAGAAGGCGGGCGGAGCGGGAGGCAAAAAGCCTACAGCACCCGGTATTCCCAGGCGGTCTCCCATCCAAGTACTAACCAGGCCCGACCCTGCTTAGCTTCCGAGATCAGACGAGATCGGGCGCGTTCAGGGTGGTATGGCCGTAGACGGGGGCGGGGGCCGCGGGCTGCCTCTTGAGGCCCACTTTCGCTGGCGCTGGCGCCTTAACGCCAGCCCGGCGGCCGGCCCGCCCCGGCAGGGCCCCCTCGCCCGCCCAGGCAGGGGGAACGGAGGTCTCGGGTATCGGGCGGCGGCGGAGGGTTTGGCGACCACCTCCCAGCCCAGGGCGGCCGTGACCCAGCAAACCCTTCGGCGCTTGGCGCCCCGCCCAAGATCCCGCACGTCGCTCACAGGCACGTGGCCCCGGAGGCTTCAGGGCCCGGGGCCCGCGGTCCCTTGGGCCTCGGCCCTGCCCGCCCACGCGGCGCTAGGCGCAGCCCGGCCGCAGCCCGGGCCGGCCCTCCTGCCCGACAGCAGCTGGCCCGAAGCCACTGGGAGCCACCATTGAGTCGCCACGGCCCCTCAGCCCCGGCCAGGCCACCCTTGCCCCCACAGCCCCCGCCGAGCTCAGGACCCCGCCCCTGGTGGCCGGCAGGCCCGGGGAAGCGGCCCCTGCCCTCGATCCCGCTCCCGCACCCGGCCGCGGTGACACGCCAGAGGGGCGGGGTGGTGTGTGGGGGGGCTTCTGTCGGAGGGAGCTGTGGAGGGACACACCGGCACACAGGTGGCGGCGCCGGGGCTGGGCGCCGGTGGGGGCGGCCAGGTGCAGGTCGAGGGGCTCGCGGGCCGAAAGGACGGCAACTGGGCCCGCGGCGGAGTCTGGGTCTGGAGGGCTCTGAGCCTCCATCCGCTCTGGTGCCTCGGGGCTACCGGCCCGAAGCCTGGTAGCGCGACACCCCACCGGCCCACAGACGTAGCCTCCCCAGCTGTGCTCACAGCGAGTCCAACCGCAGCCCGCACCCCTCCACGGGACACTTGGATTACTCCCGCGATCCCCACGAGGTGCGGCACCCGGCGGCCGAATGGGCTGAGATCCTGCCCTTGCGGCGCCCTGTGGCCACCTCCGCCTCCCTCACGGTACTGGCCGAGGCCTCGGACCAGCGGGCCCCGGCTCCCAGCTCAGCGCTGCTCCTCCGCCCCTCTCACCTCCTGCCCGACGTCCAGGCTACCGAGCACCCTCCACCCCCGCCCACCTTCATGCCACTCAGCCGGAACCCGGGAGGCAATGCCAACTACCAGGTGTATGACCGTCTGGTGCTGAAGCGGCAACCGCAGGAGGGCCAAGCGCGGGCCAACTCGCTGCTACCTTCCACCTCGGCCTCCAGGCCCTCTCTGCACGGGAGCCAGACTGGGAAAATGAACTTACCAGCAGCAAATGGGGGCAGGGGCAGGGGGCGGCAGGGCATGGAGAGAGGAATAAAGAGCGCCAGAGTCCAGGAAACATTGGTGGTCTGTGGCTTGGAAGCGCCACTCCTTCTGCCAGCCTGGGTCCCTGCGCTTGGCTTCCTGCAATAAGAAGCCAGTGTCCCCTTCTTGGCCTGAGGGTCCCTTTGGTTTAGTGGCCACAGTTCCGCCAGCAGGCCCCTCCTGGTCCTATACCATGCACTAAGTACATCTGCAGCTGCAGACTCCAAACCCCTGGTCTCTGGGCACCTCCTCTGTGTCTCAGCTGTCCCTGTCCACAGAGAGCCTCATACAAGAAGTTGCTTCCAAACTGGGAGGTTCCACATCTGGGCAGGTCCAGCTCCAGGCCCAGTGAAGGGCATGAAGAAGGCTGAGGCTCTGGACTCCAGCCAGGCCTTCAGCAGGCCTCTGAGGCCAAGGTCTTCCTAGTCTCAAGAGGGGCCAAGAGACGCAATGTGTCATTTGAACAAGTGAGTCAGCGGGCGGTGAGCGAATGAATGACCGCTCGAGGGGATGTATGCCGGCCACCGGGCCCTGTTTGACTGTCCAGCCTCAGCTTACCTGACCCTGGTTACCAGGGAATGCCACTCTGGGCCCTCCTTTTCATCCCCCTCCCTCACTGTGACCTCACCACCTGCCCCATTATGACCCAGTCTGGCTCCCAGTTAAAACTGGAGGGCAGGGGGCCCAGGCAGTCCTGGGACCAACGGCCATGGGTGAGCGAAACTACTACCGAGCCGAGCCGTTCACTGGCCCCATCCCCAGGAAATGCCAGGAGCAAGGATACTCAATTCTTCTGATCCCGGTCAGCTTCATCTTGCTCAACGTGGGGATCAACGTGGTGACTATGGTCAGGGCAGGATCTGTGCAGCGCGGTTGGGGGAGCCCTGGGGTCTTGAAGGGGCTGAGGTGGGAGGGCTGCTGGGGTGTGACCGGACAAGGGTTGGATTTCAGGGCTCACCCTGCTCCCGGCCTCCCCCCTCCCCTTCTTCCCTCAACTCTGGAGGCATCTGAAGAGATTCTTGCGGGCACTTTTCAATCGTATTTTCCACAAAGGTGAGTGGGCGCCGGCGTGGGTTCAGGGGATGTGGGCCTGTCCCCTTTCTTCTATCCCTGCCTTGATTCTCAGCCCCTCAGGAACCCAGGCCCTGACCCATCTCGCCTTTCCCCACAGACAAGCAAGCCAGCTGTGTAGGCAGCCATCGCATGTGCATGCGCTGCTCCGTGGATCCCAAGAACCTGTGCTCAAGAGTTTCTTCCCGCTTCTGCCATCGCCCAAGCTTCCTGCTCGGGCAGGCAAACCACCTTGACTACTGCCTGCAGCGGGGCTCGGCGGGGGCGGAGCCGGCTGCCCCCCACCCCCACCCCCACCCCCCACCCCCCCGCCGCGGGCGAGTGAAGGAGAAGGCGGGCGGAGCGGGAGGCAAAAAGCCTACAGCACCCGGTATTCCCAGGCGGTCTCCCATCCAAGTACTAACCAGGCCCGACCCTGCTTAGCTTCCGAGATCAGACGAGATCGGGCGCGTTCAGGGTGGTATGGCCGTAGACGGGGGCGGGGGCCGCGGGCTGCCTCTTGAGGCCCACTTTCGCTGGCGCTGGCGCCTTAACGCCAGCCCGGCGGCCGGCCCGCCCCGGCAGGGCCCCCTCGCCCGCCCAGGCAGGGGGAACGGAGGTCTCGGGTATCGGGCGGCGGCGGAGGGTTTGGCGACCACCTCCCAGCCCAGGGCGGCCGTGACCCAGCAAACCCTTCGGCGCTTGGCGCCCCGCCCAAGATCCCGCACGTCGCTCACAGGCACGTGGCCCCGGAGGCTTCAGGGCCCGGGGCCCGCGGTCCCTTGGGCCTCGGCCCTGCCCGCCCACGCGGCGCTAGGCGCAGCCCGGCCGCAGCCCGGGCCGGCCCTCCTGCCCGACAGCAGCTGGCCCGAAGCCACTGGGAGCCACCATTGAGTCGCCACGGCCCCTCAGCCCCGGCCAGGCCACCCTTGCCCCCACAGCCCCCGCCGAGCTCAGGACCCCGCCCCTGGTGGCCGGCAGGCCCGGGGAAGCGGCCCCTGCCCTCGATCCCGCTCCCGCACCCGGCCGCGGTGACACGCCAGAGGGGCGGGGTGGTGTGGGGGGGGGGCTTTTGTCGGAGGGAGCTGTGGAGGGACACACCGGCACACAGGTGGCGGCGCCGGGGCTGGGCGCCGGTGGGGGCGGCCAGGTGCAGGTCGAGGGGCTCGCGGGCCGAAAGGACGGCAACTGGGCCCGCGGCGGAGTCTGAGTCCGGGCCAGCCGCCCCAGGAGCGTCTGGGGTGCGGCTGCCTTCCAGGGCCGCCTTCTGGCCGCCTGGCCGGCCGGGCCGGCGGGGAGCGCCCCCGCCGGCGCGCGCCGTGGTGGGAGGGGCCTGAGGAGGCGGGGCCTGCAGCGGGGCCCGGCGGGGGCGGTGCCGGCGGCCCCCGCCGCGGGCGAGTGAAGGAGAAGGCGGGCGGAGCGGGAGGCAAAAAGCCTACAGCACCCGGTATTCCCAGGCGGTCTCCCATCCAAGTACTAACCAGGCCCGACCCTGCTTAGCTTCCGAGATCAGACGAGATCGGGCGCGTTCAGGGTGGTATGGCCGTAGACGGGGGCGGGGGCCGCGGGCTGCCTCTTGAGGCCCACTTTCGCTGGCGCTGGCGCCTTAACGCCAGCCCGGCGGCCGGCCCGCCCCGGCAGGGCCCCCTCGCCCGCCCAGGCAGGGGGAACGGAGGTCTCGGGTATCGGGCGGCGGCGGAGGGTTTGGCGACCACCTCCCAGCCCAGGGCGGCCGTGACCCAGCAAACCCTTCGGCGCTTGGCGCCCCGCCCAAGATCCCGCACGTCGCTCACAGGCACGTGGCCCCGGAGGCTTCAGGGCCCGGGGCCCGCGGTCCCTTGGGCCTCGGCCCTGCCCGCCCACGCGGCGCTAGGCGCAGCCCGGCCGCAGCCCGGGCCGGCCCTCCTGCCCGACAGCAGCTGGCCCGAAGCCACTGGGAGCCACCATTGAGTCGCCACGGCCCCTCAGCCCCGGCCAGGCCACCCTTGCCCCCACAGCCCCCGCCGAGCTCAGGACCCCGCCCCTGGTGGCCGGCAGGCCCGGGGAAGCGGCCCCTGCCCTCGATCCCGCTCCCGCACCCGGCCGCGGTGACACGCCAGAGGGGCGGGGTGGTGTGGGGGGGGGCTTCTGTCGGAGGGAGCTGTGGAGGGACACACCGGCACACAGGTGGCGGCGCCGGGGCTGGGCGCCGGTGGGGGCGGCCAGGTGCAGGTCGAGGGGCTCGCGGGCCGAAAGGACGGCAACTGGGCCCGCGGCGGAGTCTGGGTCTGGAGGGCTCTGAGCCTCCATCCGCTCTGGTGCCTCGGGGCTACCGGCCCGAAGCCTGGTAGCGCGACACCCCACCGGCCCACAGACGTAGCCTCCCCAGCTGTGCTCACAGCGAGTCCAACCGCAGCCCGCACCCCTCCACGGGACACTTGGATTACTCCCGCGATCCCCACGAGGTGCGGCACCCGGCGGCCGAATGGGCTGAGATCCTGCCCTTGCGGCGCCCTGTGGCCACCTCCGCCTCCCTCACGGTACTGGCCGAGGCCTCGGACCAGCGGGCCCCGGCTCCCAGCTCAGCGCTGCTCCTCCGCCCCTCTCACCTCCTGCCCGACGTCCAGGCTACCGAGCACCCTCCACCCCCGCCCACCTTCATGCCACTCAGCCGGAACCCGGGAGGCAATGCCAACTACCAGGTGTATGACCGTCTGGTGCTGAAGCGGCAACCGCAGGAGGGCCAAGCGCGGGCCAACTCGCTGCTACCTTCCACCTCGGCCTCCAGGCCCTCTCTGCACGGGAGCCAGACTGGGAAAATGAACTTACCAGCAGCAAATGGGGGCAGGGGCAGGGGGCGGCAGGGCATGGAGAGAGGAATAAAGAGCGCCAGAGTCCAGGAAACATTGGTGGTCTGTGGCTTGGAAGCGCCACTCCTTCTGCCAGCCTGGGTCCCTGCGCTTGGCTTCCTGCAATAAGAAGCCAGTGTCCCCTTCTTGGCCTGAGGGTCCCTTTGGTTTAGTGGCCACAGTTCCGCCAGCAGGCCCCTCCTGGTCCTATACCATGCACTAAGTACATCTGCAGCTGCAGACTCCAAACCCCTGGTCTCTGGGCACCTCCTCTGTGTCTCAGCTGTCCCTGTCCACAGAGAGCCTCATACAAGAAGTTGCTTCCAAACTGGGAGGTTCCACATCTGGGCAGGTCCAGCTCCAGGCCCAGTGAAGGGCATGAAGAAGGCTGAGGCTCTGGACTCCAGCCAGGCCTTCAGCAGGCCTCTGAGGCCAAGGTCTTCCTAGTCTCAAGAGGGGCCAAGAGACGCAATGTGTCATTTGAACAAGTGAGTCAGCGGGCGGTGAGCGAATGAATGACCGCTCGAGGGGATGTATGCCGGCCACCGGGCCCTGTTTGACTGTCCAGCCTCAGCTTACCTGACCCTGGTTACCAGGGAATGCCACTCTGGGCCCTCCTTTTCATCCCCCTCCCTCACTGTGACCTCACCACCTGCCCCATTATGACCCAGTCTGGCTCCCAGTTAAAACTGGAGGGCAGGGGGCCCAGGCAGTCCTGGGACCAACGGCCATGGGTGAGCGAAACTACTACCGAGCCGAGCCGTTCACTGGCCCCATCCCCAGGAAATGCCAGGAGCAAGGATACTCAATTCTTCTGATCCCGGTCAGCTTCATCTTGCTCAACGTGGGGATCAACGTGGTGACTATGGTCAGGGCAGGATCTGTGCAGCGCGGTTGGGGGAGCCCTGGGGTCTTGAAGGGGCTGAGGTGGGAGGGCTGCTGGGGTGTGACCGGACAAGGGTTGGATTTCAGGGCTCACCCTGCTCCCGGCCTCCCCCCTCCCCTTCTTCCCTCAACTCTGGAGGCATCTGAAGAGATTCTTGCGGGCACTTTTCAATCGTATTTTCCACAAAGGTGAGTGGGCGCCGGCGTGGGTTCAGGGGATGTGGGCCTGTCCCCTTTCTTCTATCCCTGCCTTGATTCTCAGCCCCTCAGGAACCCAGGCCCTGACCCATCTCGCCTTTCCCCACAGACAAGCAAGCCAGCTGTGTAGGCAGCCATCGCATGTGCATGCGCTGCTCCGTGGATCCCAAGAACCTGTGCTCAAGAGTTTCTTCCCGCTTCTGCCATCGCCCAAGCTTCCTGCTCGGGCAGGCAAACCACCTTGACTACTGCCTGCAGCGGGGCTCGGCGGGGGCGGAGCCGGCTGCCCCCCACCCCCACCCCCACCCCCCACCCCCCCGCCGCGGGCGAGTGAAGGAGAAGGCGGGCGGAGCGGGAGGCAAAAAGCCTACAGCACCCGGTATTCCCAGGCGGTCTCCCATCCAAGTACTAACCAGGCCCGACCCTGCTTAGCTTCCGAGATCAGACGAGATCGGGCGCGTTCAGGGTGGTATGGCCGTAGACGGGGGCGGGGGCCGCGGGCTGCCTCTTGAGGCCCACTTTCGCTGGCGCTGGCGCCTTAACGCCAGCCCGGCGGCCGGCCCGCCCCGGCAGGGCCCCCTCGCCCGCCCAGGCAGGGGGAACGGAGGTCTCGGGTATCGGGCGGCGGCGGAGGGTTTGGCGACCACCTCCCAGCCCAGGGCGGCCGTGACCCAGCAAACCCTTCGGCGCTTGGCGCCCCGCCCAAGATCCCGCACGTCGCTCACAGGCACGTGGCCCCGGAGGCTTCAGGGCCCGGGGCCCGCGGTCCCTTGGGCCTCGGCCCTGCCCGCCCACGCGGCGCTAGGCGCAGCCCGGCCGCAGCCCGGGCCGGCCCTCCTGCCCGACAGCAGCTGGCCCGAAGCCACTGGGAGCCACCATTGAGTCGCCACGGCCCCTCAGCCCCGGCCAGGCCACCCTTGCCCCCACAGCCCCCGCCGAGCTCAGGACCCCGCCCCTGGTGGCCGGCAGGCCCGGGGAAGCGGCCCCTGCCCTCGATCCCGCTCCCGCACCCGGCCGCGGTGACACGCCAGAGGGGCGGGGTGGTGTGGGGGGGGGGCTTTTGTCGGAGGGAGCTGTGGAGGGACACACCGGCACACAGGTGGCGGCGCCGGGGCTGGGCGCCGGTGGGGGCGGCCAGGTGCAGGTCGAGGGGCTCGCGGGCCGAAAGGACGGCAACTGGGCCCGCGGCGGAGTCTGAGTCCGGGCCAGCCGCCCCAGGAGCGTCTGGGGTGCGGCTGCCTTCCAGGGCCGCCTTCTGGCCGCCTGGCCGGCCGGGCCGGCGGGGAGCGCCCCCGCCGGCGCGCGCCGTGGTGGGAGGGGCCTGAGGAGGCGGGGCCTGCAGCGGGGCCCGGCGGGGGCGGTGCCGGCGGCCCCCGCCGCGGGCGAGTGAAGGAGAAGGCGGGCGGAGCGGGAGGCAAAAAGCCTACAGCACCCGGTATTCCCAGGCGGTCTCCCATCCAAGTACTAACCAGGCCCGACCCTGCTTAGCTTCCGAGATCAGACGAGATCGGGCGCGTTCAGGGTGGTATGGCCGTAGACGGGGGCGGGGGCCGCGGGCTGCCTCTTGAGGCCCACTTTCGCTGGCGCTGGCGCCTTAACGCCAGCCCGGCGGCCGGCCCGCCCCGGCAGGGCCCCCTCGCCCGCCCAGGCAGGGGGAACGGAGGTCTCGGGTATCGGGCGGCGGCGGAGGGTTTGGCGACCACCTCCCAGCCCAGGGCGGCCGTGACCCAGCAAACCCTTCGGCGCTTGGCGCCCCGCCCAAGATCCCGCACGTCGCTCACAGGCACGTGGCCCCGGAGGCTTCAGGGCCCGGGGCCCGCGGTCCCTTGGGCCTCGGCCCTGCCCGCCCACGCGGCGCTAGGCGCAGCCCGGCCGCAGCCCGGGCCGGCCCTCCTGCCCGACAGCAGCTGGCCCGAAGCCACTGGGAGCCACCATTGAGTCGCCACGGCCCCTCAGCCCCGGCCAGGCCACCCTTGCCCCCACAGCCCCCGCCGAGCTCAGGACCCCGCCCCTGGTGGCCGGCAGGCCCGCGGAAGCGGCCCCTGCCCTCGATCCCGCTCCCGCACCCGGCCGCGGTGACACGCCAGAGGGGCGGGGTGGTGGTGGTGGGGGCTTTTGTCGGAGGGAGCTGTGGAGGGACACACCGGCACACAGGTGGCGGCGCCGGGGCTGGGCGCCGGTGGGGGCGGCCAGGTGCAGGTCGAGGGGCTCGCGGGCCGAAAGGACGGCAACTGGGCCCGCGGCGGAGTCTGGGTCTGGAGGGCTCTGAGCCTCCATCCGCTCTGGTGCCTCGGGGCTACCGGCCCGAAGCCTGGTAGCGCGACACCCCACCGGCCCACAGACGTAGCCTCCCCAGCTGTGCTCACAGCGAGTCCAACCGCAGCCTGCACCCCTCCACGGGACACTTGGATTACTCCCGCGATCCCCACGAGGTGCGGCACCCGGCGGCCGAATGGGCTGAGATCCTGCCCTTGCGGCGCCCTGTGGCCACCTCCGCCTCCCTCACGGTACTGGCCGAGGCCTCGGACCAGCGGGCCCCGGCTCCCAGCTCAGCGCTGCTCCTCCGCCCCTCTCACCTCCTGCCCGACGTCCAGGCTACCGAGCACCCTCCACCCCCGCCCACCTTCATGCCACTCAGCCGGAACCCGGGAGGCCATGCCAACTACCAGGTGTATGACCGTCTGGTGCTGAAGCGGCAACCGCAGGAGGGCCAAGCGCGGGCCAACTCGCTGCTACCTTCCACCTCGGCCTCCAGGCCCTCTCTGCACGGGAGCCAGACTGGGAAAATGAACTTACCAGCAGCAAATGGGGGCAGGGGCAGGGGGCGGCAGGGCATGGAGAGAGGAATAAAGAGCGCCAGAGTCCAGGAAACATTGGTGGTCTGTGGCTTGGAAGCGCCACTCCTTCTGCCAGCCTGGGTCCCTGCGCTTGGCTTCCTGCAATAAGAAGCCAGTGTCCCCTTCTTGGCCTGAGGGTCCCTTTGGTTTAGTGGCCACAGTTCCGCCAGCAGGCCCCTCCTGGTCCTATACCATGCACTAAGTACATCTGCAGCTGCAGACTCCAAACCCCTGGTCTCTGGGCACCTCCTCTGTGTCTCAGCTGTCCCTGTCCACAGAGAGCCTCATACAAGAAGTTGCTTCCAAACTGGGAGGTTCCACATCTGGGCAGGTCCAGCTCCAGGCCCAGTGAAGGGCATGAAGAAGGCTGAGGCTCTGGACTCCAGCCAGGCCTTCAGCAGGCCTCTGAGGCCAAGGTCTTCCTAGTCTCAAGAGGGGCCAAGAGACGCAATGTGTCATTTGAACAAGTGAGTCAGCGGGCGGTGAGCGAATGAATGACCGCTCGAGGGGATGTATGCCGGCCACCGGGCCCTGTTTGACTGTCCAGCCTCAGCTTACCTGACCCTGGTTACCAGGGAATGCCACTCTGGGCCCTCCTTTTCATCCCCCTCCCTCACTGTGACCTCACCACCTGCCCCATTATGACCCAGTCTGGCTCCCAGTTAAAACTGGAGGGCAGGGGGCCCAGGCAGTCCTGGGACCAACGGCCATGGGTGAGCGAAACTACTACCGAGCCGAGCCGTTCACTGGCCCCATCCCCAGGAAATGCCAGGAGCAAGGATACTCAATTCTTCTGATCCCGGTCAGCTTCATCTTGCTCAACGTGGGGATCAACGTGGTGACTATGGTCAGGGCAGGATCTGTGCAGCGCGGTTGGGGGAGCCCTGGGGTCTTGAAGGGGCTGAGGTGGGAGGGCTGCTGGGGTGTGACCGGACAAGGGTTGGATTTCAGGGCTCACCCTGCTCCCGGCCTCCCCCCTCCCCTTCTTCCCTCAACTCTGGAGGCATCTGAAGAGATTCTTGCGGGCACTTTTCAATCGTATTTTCCACAAAGGTGAGTGGGCGCCGGCGTGGGTTCAGGGGATGTGGGCCTGTCCCCTTTCTTCTATCCCTGCCTTGATTCTCAGCCCCTCAGGAACCCAGGCCCTGACCCATCTCGCCTTTCCCCACAGACAAGCAAGCCAGCTGTGTAGGCAGCCATCGCATGTGCATGCGCTGCTCCGTGGATCCCAAGAACCTGTGCTCAAGAGTTTCTTCCCGCTTCTGCCATCGCCCAAGCTTCCTGCTCGGGCAGGCAAACCACCTTGACTACTGCCTGCAGCGGGGCTCGGCGGGGGCGGAGCCGGCTGCCCCCCACCCCCACCCCCACCCCCCACCCCCCCGCCGCGGGCGAGTGAAGGAGAAGGCGGGCGGAGCGGGAGGCAAAAAGCCTACAGCACCCGGTATTCCCAGGCGGTCTCCCATCCAAGTACTAACCAGGCCCGACCCTGCTTAGCTTCCGAGATCAGACGAGATCGGGCGCGTTCAGGGTGGTATGGCCGTAGACGGGGGCGGGGGCCGCGGGCTGCCTCTTGAGGCCCACTTTCGCTGGCGCTGGCGCCTTAACGCCAGCCCGGCGGCCGGCCCGCCCCGGCAGGGCCCCCTCGCCCGCCCAGGCAGGGGGAACGGAGGTCTCGGGTATCGGGCGGCGGCGGAGGGTTTGGCGACCACCTCCCAGCCCAGGGCGGCCGTGACCCAGCAAACCCTTCGGCGCTTGGCGCCCCGCCCAAGATCCCGCACGTCGCTCACAGGCACGTGGCCCCGGAGGCTTCAGGGCCCGGGGCCCGCGGTCCCTTGGGCCTCGGCCCTGCCCGCCCACGCGGCGCTAGGCGCAGCCCGGCCGCAGCCCGGGCCGGCCCTCCTGCCCGACAGCAGCTGGCCCGAAGCCACTGGGAGCCACCATTGAGTCGCCACGGCCCCTCAGCCCCGGCCAGGCCACCCTTGCCCCCACAGCCCCCGCCGAGCTCAGGACCCCGCCCCTGGTGGCCGGCAGGCCCGGGGAAGCGGCCCCTGCCCTCGATCCCGCTCCCGCACCCGGCCGCGGTGACACGCCAGAGGGGCGGGGTGGTGTGGGGGGGGGGCTTTTGTCGGAGGGAGCTGTGGAGGGACACACCGGCACACAGGTGGCGGCGCCGGGGCTGGGCGCCGGTGGGGGCGGCCAGGTGCAGGTCGAGGGGCTCGCGGGCCGAAAGGACGGCAACTGGGCCCGCGGCGGAGTCTGAGTCCGGGCCAGCCGCCCCAGGAGCGTCTGGGGTGCGGCTGCCTTCCAGGGCCGCCTTCTGGCCGCCTGGCCGGCCGGGCCGGCGGGGAGCGCCCCCGCCGGCGCGCGCCGTGGTGGGAGGGGCCTGAGGAGGCGGGGCCTGCAGCGGGGCCCGGCGGGGGCGGTGCCGGCGGCCCCCGCCGCGGGCGAGTGAAGGAGAAGGCGGGCGGAGCGGGAGGCAAAAAGCCTACAGCACCCGGTATTCCCAGGCGGTCTCCCATCCAAGTACTAACCAGGCCCGACCCTGCTTAGCTTCCGAGATCAGACGAGATCGGGCGCGTTCAGGGTGGTATGGCCGTAGACGGGGGCGGGGGCCGCGGGCTGCCTCTTGAGGCCCACTTTCGCTGGCGCTGGCGCCTTAACGCCAGCCCGGCGGCCGGCCCGCCCCGGCAGGGCCCCCTCGCCCGCCCAGGCAGGGGGAACGGAGGTCTCGGGTATCGGGCGGCGGCGGAGGGTTTGGCGACCACCTCCCAGCCCAGGGCGGCCGTGACCCAGCAAACCCTTCGGCGCTTGGCGCCCCGCCCAAGATCCCGCACGTCGCTCACAGGCACGTGGCCCCGGAGGCTTCAGGGCCCGGGGCCCGCGGTCCCTTGGGCCTCGGCCCTGCCCGCCCACGCGGCGCTAGGCGCAGCCCGGCCGCAGCCCGGGCCGGCCCTCCTGCCCGACAGCAGCTGGCCCGAAGCCACTGGGAGCCACCATTGAGTCGCCACGGCCCCTCAGCCCCGGCCAGGCCACCCTTGCCCCCACAGCCCCCGCCGAGCTCAGGACCCCGCCCCTGGTGGCCGGCAGGCCCGGGGAAGCGGCCCCTGCCCTCGATCCCGCTCCCGCACCCGGCCGCGGTGACACGCCAGAGGGGCGGGGTGGTGTGGGGGGGGGCTTCTGTCGGAGGGAGCTGTGGAGGGACACACCGGCACACAGGTGGCGGCGCCGGGGCTGGGCGCCGGTGGGGGCGGCCAGGTGCAGGTCGAGGGGCTCGCGGGCCGAAAGGACGGCAACTGGGCCCGCGGCGGAGTCTGGGTCTGGAGGGCTCTGAGCCTCCATCCGCTCTGGTGCCTCGGGGCTACCGGCCCGAAGCCTGGTAGCGCGACACCCCACCGGCCCACAGACGTAGCCTCCCCAGCTGTGCTCACAGCGAGTCCAACCGCAGCCCGCACCCCTCCACGGGACACTTGGATTACTCCCGCGATCCCCACGAGGTGCGGCACCCGGCGGCCGAATGGGCTGAGATCCTGCCCTTGCGGCGCCCTGTGGCCACCTCCGCCTCCCTCACGGTACTGGCCGAGGCCTCGGACCAGCGGGCCCCGGCTCCCAGCTCAGCGCTGCTCCTCCGCCCCTCTCACCTCCTGCCCGACGTCCAGGCTACCGAGCACCCTCCACCCCCGCCCACCTTCATGCCACTCAGCCGGAACCCGGGAGGCCATGCCAACTACCAGGTGTATGACCGTCTGGTGCTGAAGCGGCAACCGCAGGAGGGCCAAGCGCGGGCCAACTCGCTGCTACCTTCCACCTCGGCCTCCAGGCCCTCTCTGCACGGGAGCCAGACTGGGAAAATGAACTTACCAGCAGCAAATGGGGGCAGGGGCAGGGGGCGGCAGGGCATGGAGAGAGGAATAAAGAGCGCCAGAGTCCAGGAAACATTGGTGGTCTGTGGCTTGGAAGCGCCACTCCTTCTGCCAGCCTGGGTCCCTGCGCTTGGCTTCCTGCAATAAGAAGCCAGTGTCCCCTTCTTGGCCTGAGGGTCCCTTTGGTTTAGTGGCCACAGTTCCGCCAGCAGGCCCCTCCTGGTCCTATACCATGCACTAAGTACATCTGCAGCTGCAGACTCCAAACCCCTGGTCTCTGGGCACCTCCTCTGTGTCTCAGCTGTCCCTGTCCACAGAGAGCCTCATACAAGAAGTTGCTTCCAAACTGGGAGGTTCCACATCTGGGCAGGTCCAGCTCCAGGCCCAGTGAAGGGCATGAAGAAGGCTGAGGCTCTGGACTCCAGCCAGGCCTTCAGCAGGCCTCTGAGGCCAAGGTCTTCCTAGTCTCAAGAGGGGCCAAGAGACGCAATGTGTCATTTGAACAAGTGAGTCAGCGGGCGGTGAGCGAATGAATGACCGCTCGAGGGGATGTATGCCGGCCACCGGGCCCTGTTTGACTGTCCAGCCTCAGCTTACCTGACCCTGGTTACCAGGGAATGCCACTCTGGGCCCTCCTTTTCATCCCCCTCCCTCACTGTGACCTCACCACCTGCCCCATTATGACCCAGTCTGGCTCCCAGTTAAAACTGGAGGGCAGGGGGCCCAGGCAGTCCTGGGACCAACGGCCATGGGTGAGCGAAACTACTACCGAGCCGAGCCGTTCACTGGCCCCATCCCCAGGAAATGCCAGGAGCAAGGATACTCAATTCTTCTGATCCCGGTCAGCTTCATCTTGCTCAACGTGGGGATCAACGTGGTGACTATGGTCAGGGCAGGATCTGTGCAGCGCGGTTGGGGGAGCCCTGGGGTCTTGAAGGGGCTGAGGTGGGAGGGCTGCTGGGGTGTGACCGGACAAGGGTTGGATTTCAGGGCTCACCCTGCTCCCGGCCTCCCCCCTCCCCTTCTTCCCTCAACTCTGGAGGCATCTGAAGAGATTCTTGCGGGCACTTTTCAATCGTATTTTCCACAAAGGTGAGTGGGCGCCGGCGTGGGTTCAGGGGATGTGGGCCTGTCCCCTTTCTTCTATCCCTGCCTTGATTCTCAGCCCCTCAGGAACCCAGGCCCTGACCCATCTCGCCTTTCCCCACAGACAAGCAAGCCAGCTGTGTAGGCAGCCATCGCATGTGCATGCGCTGCTCCGTGGATCCCAAGAACCTGTGCTCAAGAGTTTCTTCCCGCTTCTGCCATCGCCCAAGCTTCCTGCTCGGGCAGGCAAACCACCTTGACTACTGCCTGCAGCGGGGCTCGGCGGGGGCGGAGCCGGCTGCCCCCCACCCCCACCCCCACCCCCCACCCCCCCGCCGCGGGCGAGTGAAGGAGAAGGCGGGCGGAGCGGGAGGCAAAAAGCCTACAGCACCCGGTATTCCCAGGCGGTCTCCCATCCAAGTACTAACCAGGCCCGACCCTGCTTAGCTTCCGAGATCAGACGAGATCGGGCGCGTTCAGGGTGGTATGGCCGTAGACGGGGGCGGGGGCCGCGGGCTGCCTCTTGAGGCCCACTTTCGCTGGCGCTGGCGCCTTAACGCCAGCCCGGCGGCCGGCCCGCCCCGGCAGGGCCCCCTCGCCCGCCCAGGCAGGGGGAACGGAGGTCTCGGGTATCGGGCGGCGGCGGAGGGTTTGGCGACCACCTCCCAGCCCAGGGCGGCCGTGACCCAGCAAACCCTTCGGCGCTTGGCGCCCCGCCCAAGATCCCGCACGTCGCTCACAGGCACGTGGCCCCGGAGGCTTCAGGGCCCGGGGCCCGCGGTCCCTTGGGCCTCGGCCCTGCCCGCCCACGCGGCGCTAGGCGCAGCCCGGCCGCAGCCCGGGCCGGCCCTCCTGCCCGACAGCAGCTGGCCCGAAGCCACTGGGAGCCACCATTGAGTCGCCACGGCCCCTCAGCCCCGGCCAGGCCACCCTTGCCCCCACAGCCCCCGCCGAGCTCAGGACCCCGCCCCTGGTGGCCGGCAGGCCCGGGGAAGCGGCCCCTGCCCTCGATCCCGCTCCCGCACCCGGCCGCGGTGACACGCCAGAGGGGCGGGGTGGTGTGGGGGGGGGGCTTTTGTCGGAGGGAGCTGTGGAGGGACACACCGGCACACAGGTGGCGGCGCCGGGGCTGGGCGCCGGTGGGGGCGGCCAGGTGCAGGTCGAGGGGCTCGCGGGCCGAAAGGACGGCAACTGGGCCCGCGGCGGAGTCTGAGTCCGGGCCAGCCGCCCCAGGAGCGTCTGGGGTGCGGCTGCCTTCCAGGGCCGCCTTCTGGCCGCCTGGCCGGCCGGGCCGGCGGGGAGCGCCCCCGCCGGCGCGCGCCGTGGTGGGAGGGGCCTGAGGAGGCGGGGCCTGCAGCGGGGCCCGGCGGGGGCGGTGCCGGCGGCCCCCGCCGCGGGCGAGTGAAGGAGAAGGCGGGCGGAGCGGGAGGCAAAAAGCCTACAGCACCCGGTATTCCCAGGCGGTCTCCCATCCAAGTACTAACCAGGCCCGACCCTGCTTAGCTTCCGAGATCAGACGAGATCGGGCGCGTTCAGGGTGGTATGGCCGTAGACGGGGGCGGGGGCCGCGGGCTGCCTCTTGAGGCCCACTTTCGCTGGCGCTGGCGCCTTAACGCCAGCCCGGCGGCCGGCCCGCCCCGGCAGGGCCCCCTCGCCCGCCCAGGCAGGGGGAACGGAGGTCTCGGGTATCGGGCGGCGGCGGAGGGTTTGGCGACCACCTCCCAGCCCAGGGCGGCCGTGACCCAGCAAACCCTTCGGCGCTTGGCGCCCCGCCCAAGATCCCGCACGTCGCTCACAGGCACGTGGCCCCGGAGGCTTCAGGGCCCGGGGCCCGCGGTCCCTTGGGCCTCGGCCCTGCCCGCCCACGCGGCGCTAGGCGCAGCCCGGCCGCAGCCCGGGCCGGCCCTCCTGCCCGACAGCAGCTGGCCCGAAGCCACTGGGAGCCACCATTGAGTCGCCACGGCCCCTCAGCCCCGGCCAGGCCACCCTTGCCCCCACAGCCCCCGCCGAGCTCAGGACCCCGCCCCTGGTGGCCGGCAGGCCCGCGGAAGCGGCCCCTGCCCTCGATCCCGCTCCCGCACCCGGCCGCGGTGACACGCCAGAGGGGCGGGGTGGTGGTGGTGGGGGCTTTTGTCGGAGGGAGCTGTGGAGGGACACACCGGCACACAGGTGGCGGCGCCGGGGCTGGGCGCCGGTGGGGGCGGCCAGGTGCAGGTCGAGGGGCTCGCGGGCCGAAAGGACGGCAACTGGGCCCGCGGCGGAGTCTGGGTCTGGAGGGCTCTGAGCCTCCATCCGCTCTGGTGCCTCGGGGCTACCGGCCCGAAGCCTGGTAGCGCGACACCCCACCGGCCCACAGACGTAGCCTCCCCAGCTGTGCTCACAGCGAGTCCAACCGCAGCCCGCACCCCTCCACGGGACACTTGGATTACTCCCGCGATCCCCACGAGGTGCGGCACCCGGCGGCCGAATGGGCTGAGATCCTGCCCTTGCGGCGCCCTGTGGCCACCTCCGCCTCCCTCACGGTACTGGCCGAGGCCTCGGACCAGCGGGCCCCGGCTCCCAGCTCAGCGCTGCTCCTCCGCCCCTCTCACCTCCTGCCCGACGTCCAGGCTACCGAGCACCCTCCACCCCCGCCCACCTTCATGCCACTCAGCCGGAACCCGGGAGGCCATGCCAACTACCAGGTGTATGACCGTCTGGTGCTGAAGCGGCAACCGCAGGAGGGCCAAGCGCGGGCCAACTCGCTGCTACCTTCCACCTCGGCCTCCAGGCCCTCTCTGCACGGGAGCCAGACTGGGAAAATGAACTTACCAGCAGCAAATGGGGGCAGGGGCAGGGGGCGGCAGGGCATGGAGAGAGGAATAAAGAGCGCCAGAGTCCAGGAAACATTGGTGGTCTGTGGCTTGGAAGCGCCACTCCTTCTGCCAGCCTGGGTCCCTGCGCTTGGCTTCCTGCAATAAGAAGCCAGTGTCCCCTTCTTGGCCTGAGGGTCCCTTTGGTTTAGTGGCCACAGTTCCGCCAGCAGGCCCCTCCTGGTCCTATACCATGCACTAAGTACATCTGCAGCTGCAGACTCCAAACCCCTGGTCTCTGGGCACCTCCTCTGTGTCTCAGCTGTCCCTGTCCACAGAGAGCCTCATACAAGAAGTTGCTTCCAAACTGGGAGGTTCCACATCTGGGCAGGTCCAGCTCCAGGCCCAGTGAAGGGCATGAAGAAGGCTGAGGCTCTGGACTCCAGCCAGGCCTTCAGCAGGCCTCTGAGGCCAAGGTCTTCCTAGTCTCAAGAGGGGCCAAGAGACGCAATGTGTCATTTGAACAAGTGAGTCAGCGGGCGGTGAGCGAATGAATGACCGCTCGAGGGGATGTATGCCGGCCACCGGGCCCTGTTTGACTGTCCAGCCTCAGCTTACCTGACCCTGGTTACCAGGGAATGCCACTCTGGGCCCTCCTTTTCATCCCCCTCCCTCACTGTGACCTCACCACCTGCCCCATTATGACCCAGTCTGGCTCCCAGTTAAAACTGGAGGGCAGGGGGCCCAGGCAGTCCTGGGACCAACGGCCATGGGTGAGCGAAACTACTACCGAGCCGAGCCGTTCACTGGCCCCATCCCCAGGAAATGCCAGGAGCAAGGATACTCAATTCTTCTGATCCCGGTCAGCTTCATCTTGCTCAACGTGGGGATCAACGTGGTGACTATGGTCAGGGCAGGATCTGTGCAGCGCGGTTGGGGGAGCCCTGGGGTCTTGAAGGGGCTGAGGTGGGAGGGCTGCTGGGGTGTGACCGGACAAGGGTTGGATTTCAGGGCTCACCCTGCTCCCGGCCTCCCCCCTCCCCTTCTTCCCTCAACTCTGGAGGCATCTGAAGAGATTCTTGCGGGCACTTTTCAATCGTATTTTCCACAAAGGTGAGTGGGCGCCGGCGTGGGTTCAGGGGATGTGGGCCTGTCCCCTTTCTTCTATCCCTGCCTTGATTCTCAGCCCCTCAGGAACCCAGGCCCTGACCCATCTCGCCTTTCCCCACAGACAAGCAAGCCAGCTGTGTAGGCAGCCATCGCATGTGCATGCGCTGCTCCGTGGATCCCAAGAACCTGTGCTCAAGAGTTTCTTCCCGCTTCTGCCATCGCCCAAGCTTCCTGCTCGGGCAGGCAAACCACCTTGACTACTGCCTGCAGCGGGGCTCGGCGGGGGCGGAGCCGGCTGCCCCCCACCCCCACCCCCACCCCCCACCCCCCCGCCGCGGGCGAGTGAAGGAGAAGGCGGGCGGAGCGGGAGGCAAAAAGCCTACAGCACCCGGTATTCCCAGGCGGTCTCCCATCCAAGTACTAACCAGGCCCGACCCTGCTTAGCTTCCGAGATCAGACGAGATCGGGCGCGTTCAGGGTGGTATGGCCGTAGACGGGGGCGGGGGCCGCGGGCTGCCTCTTGAGGCCCACTTTCGCTGGCGCTGGCGCCTTAACGCCAGCCCGGCGGCCGGCCCGCCCCGGCAGGGCCCCCTCGCCCGCCCAGGCAGGGGGAACGGAGGTCTCGGGTATCGGGCGGCGGCGGAGGGTTTGGCGACCACCTCCCAGCCCAGGGCGGCCGTGACCCAGCAAACCCTTCGGCGCTTGGCGCCCCGCCCAAGATCCCGCACGTCGCTCACAGGCACGTGGCCCCGGAGGCTTCAGGGCCCGGGGCCCGCGGTCCCTTGGGCCTCGGCCCTGCCCGCCCACGCGGCGCTAGGCGCAGCCCGGCCGCAGCCCGGGCCGGCCCTCCTGCCCGACAGCAGCTGGCCCGAAGCCACTGGGAGCCACCATTGAGTCGCCACGGCCCCTCAGCCCCGGCCAGGCCACCCTTGCCCCCACAGCCCCCGCCGAGCTCAGGACCCCGCCCCTGGTGGCCGGCAGGCCCGGGGAAGCGGCCCCTGCCCTCGATCCCGCTCCCGCACCCGGCCGCGGTGACACGCCAGAGGGGCGGGGTGGTGTGGGGGGGGGGCTTTTGTCGGAGGGAGCTGTGGAGGGACACACCGGCACACAGGTGGCGGCGCCGGGGCTGGGCGCCGGTGGGGGCGGCCAGGTGCAGGTCGAGGGGCTCGCGGGCCGAAAGTATGGCAACTGGGCCCGCGGCGGAGTCTGAGTCCGGGCCAGCCGCCCCAGGAGCGTCTGGGGTGCGGCTGCCTTCCAGGGCCGCCTTCTGGCCGCCTGGCCGGCCGGGCCGGCGGGGAGCGCCCCCGCCGGCGCGCGCCGTGGTGGGAGGGGCCTGAGGAGGCGGGGCCTGCAGCGGGGCCCGGCGGGGGCGGTGCCGGCGGCCCCCGCCGCGGGCGAGTGAAGGAGAAGGCGGGCGGAGCGGGAGGCAAAAAGCCTACAGCACCCGGTATTCCCAGGCGGTCTCCCATCCAAGTACTAACCAGGCCCGACCCTGCTTAGCTTCCGAGATCAGACGAGATCGGGCGCGTTCAGGGTGGTATGGCCGTAGACGGGGGCGGGGGCCGCGGGCTGCCTCTTGAGGCCCACTTTCGCTGGCGCTGGCGCCTTAACGCCAGCCCGGCGGCCGGCCCGCCCCGGCAGGGCCCCCTCGCCCGCCCAGGCAGGGGGAACGGAGGTCTCGGGTATCGGGCGGCGGCGGAGGGTTTGGCGACCACCTCCCAGCCCAGGGCGGCCGTGACCCAGCAAACCCTTCGGCGCTTGGCGCCCCGCCCAAGATCCCGCACGTCGCTCACAGGCACGTGGCCCCGGAGGCTTCAGGGCCCGGGGCCCGCGGTCCCTTGGGCCTCGGCCCTGCCCGCCCACGCGGCGCTAGGCGCAGCCCGGCCGCAGCCCGGGCCGGCCCTCCTGCCCGACAGCAGCTGGCCCGAAGCCACTGGGAGCCACCATTGAGTCGCCACGGCCCCTCAGCCCCGGCCAGGCCACCCTTGCCCCCACAGCCCCCGCCGAGCTCAGGACCCCGCCCCTGGTGGCCGGCAGGCCCGGGGAAGCGGCCCCTGCCCTCGATCCCGCTCCCGCACCCGGCCGCGGTGACACGCCAGAGGGGCGGGGTGGTGTGGGGGGGGGCTTCTGTCGGAGGGAGCTGTGGAGGGACACACCGGCACACAGGTGGCGGCGCCGGGGCTGGGCGCCGGTGGGGGCGGCCAGGTGCAGGTCGAGGGGCTCGCGGGCCGAAAGGACGGCAACTGGGCCCGCGGCGGAGTCTGGGTCTGGAGGGCTCTGAGCCTCCATCCGCTCTGGTGCCTCGGGGCTACCGGCCCGAAGCCTGGTAGCGCGACACCCCACCGGCCCACAGACGTAGCCTCCCCAGCTGTGCTCACAGCGAGTCCAACCGCAGCCCGCACCCCTCCACGGGACACTTGGATTACTCCCGCGATCCCCACGAGGTGCGGCACCCGGCGGCCGAATGGGCTGAGATCCTGCCCTTGCGGCGCCCTGTGGCCACCTCCGCCTCCCTCACGGTACTGGCCGAGGCCTCGGACCAGCGGGCCCCGGCTCCCAGCTCAGCGCTGCTCCTCCGCCCCTCTCACCTCCTGCCCGACGTCCAGGCTACCGAGCACCCTCCACCCCCGCCCACCTTCATGCCACTCAGCCGGAACCCGGGAGGCCATGCCAACTACCAGGTGTATGACCGTCTGGTGCTGAAGCGGCAACCGCAGGAGGGCCAAGCGCGGGCCAACTCGCTGCTACCTTCCACCTCGGCCTCCAGGCCCTCTCTGCACGGGAGCCAGACTGGGAAAATGAACTTACCAGCAGCAAATGGGGGCAGGGGCAGGGGGCGGCAGGGCATGGAGAGAGGAATAAAGAGCGCCAGAGTCCAGGAAACATTGGTGGTCTGTGGCTTGGAAGCGCCACTCCTTCTGCCAGCCTGGGTCCCTGCGCTTGGCTTCCTGCAATAAGAAGCCAGTGTCCCCTTCTTGGCCTGAGGGTCCCTTTGGTTTAGTGGCCACAGTTCCGCCAGCAGGCCCCTCCTGGTCCTATACCATGCACTAAGTACATCTGCAGCTGCAGACTCCAAACCCCTGGTCTCTGGGCACCTCCTCTGTGTCTCAGCTGTCCCTGTCCACAGAGAGCCTCATACAAGAAGTTGCTTCCAAACTGGGAGGTTCCACATCTGGGCAGGTCCAGCTCCAGGCCCAGTGAAGGGCATGAAGAAGGCTGAGGCTCTGGACTCCAGCCAGGCCTTCAGCAGGCCTCTGAGGCCAAGGTCTTCCTAGTCTCAAGAGGGGCCAAGAGACGCAATGTGTCATTTGAACAAGTGAGTCAGCGGGCGGTGAGCGAATGAATGACCGCTCGAGGGGATGTATGCCGGCCACCGGGCCCTGTTTGACTGTCCAGCCTCAGCTTACCTGACCCTGGTTACCAGGGAATGCCACTCTGGGCCCTCCTTTTCATCCCCCTCCCTCACTGTGACCTCACCACCTGCCCCATTATGACCCAGTCTGGCTCCCAGTTAAAACTGGAGGGCAGGGGGCCCAGGCAGTCCTGGGACCAACGGCCATGGGTGAGCGAAACTACTACCGAGCCGAGCCGTTCACTGGCCCCATCCCCAGGAAATGCCAGGAGCAAGGATACTCAATTCTTCTGATCCCGGTCAGCTTCATCTTGCTCAACGTGGGGATCAACGTGGTGACTATGGTCAGGGCAGGATCTGTGCAGCGCGGTTGGGGGAGCCCTGGGGTCTTGAAGGGGCTGAGGTGGGAGGGCTGCTGGGGTGTGACCGGACAAGGGTTGGATTTCAGGGCTCACCCTGCTCCCGGCCTCCCCCCTCCCCTTCTTCCCTCAACTGTGGAGGCATCTGAAGAGATTCTTGCGGGCACTTTTCAATCGTATTTTCCACAAAGGTGAGTGGGCGCCGGCGTGGGTTCAGGGGATGTGGGCCTGTCCCCTTTCTTCTATCCCTGCCTTGATTCTCAGCCCCTCAGGAACCCAGGCCCTGACCCATCTCGCCTTTCCCCACAGACAAGCAAGCCAGCTGTGTAGGCAGCCATCGCATGTGCATGCGCTGCTCCGTGGATCCCAAGAACCTGTGCTCAAGAGTTTCTTCCCGCTTCTGCCATCGCCCAAGCTTCCTGCTCGGGCAGGCAAACCACCTTGACTACTGCCTGCAGCGGGGCTCGGCGGGGGCGGAGCCGGCTGCCCCCCACCCCCACCCCCACCCCCCACCCCCCCGCCGCGGGCGAGTGAAGGAGAAGGCGGGCGGAGCGGGAGGCAAAAAGCCTACAGCACCCGGTATTCCCAGGCGGTCTCCCATCCAAGTACTAACCAGGCCCGACCCTGCTTAGCTTCCGAGATCAGACGAGATCGGGCGCGTTCAGGGTGGTATGGCCGTAGACGGGGGCGGGGGCCGCGGGCTGCCTCTTGAGGCCCACTTTCGCTGGCGCTGGCGCCTTAACGCCAGCCCGGCGGCCGGCCCGCCCCGGCAGGGCCCCCTCGCCCGCCCAGGCAGGGGGAACGGAGGTCTCGGGTATCGGGCGGCGGCGGAGGGTTTGGCGACCACCTCCCAGCCCAGGGCGGCCGTGACCCAGCAAACCCTTCGGCGCTTGGCGCCCCGCCCAAGATCCCGCACGTCGCTCACAGGCACGTGGCCCCGGAGGCTTCAGGGCCCGGGGCCCGCGGTCCCTTGGGCCTCGGCCCTGCCCGCCCACGCGGCGCTAGGCGCAGCCCGGCCGCAGCCCGGGCCGGCCCTCCTGCCCGACAGCAGCTGGCCCGAAGCCACTGGGAGCCACCATTGAGTCGCCACGGCCCCTCAGCCCCGGCCAGGCCACCCTTGCCCCCACAGCCCCCGCCGAGCTCAGGACCCCGCCCCTGGTGGCCGGCAGGCCCGGGGAAGCGGCCCCTGCCCTCGATCCCGCTCCCGCACCCGGCCGCGGTGACACGCCAGAGGGGCGGGGTGGTGTGGGGGGGGGGCTTTTGTCGGAGGGAGCTGTGGAGGGACACACCGGCACACAGGTGGCGGCGCCGGGGCTGGGCGCCGGTGGGGGCGGCCAGGTGCAGGTCGAGGGGCTCGCGGGCCGAAAGGACGGCAACTGGGCCCGCGGCGGAGTCTGGGTCTGGAGGGCTCTGAGCCTCCATCCGCTCTGGTGCCTCGGGGCTACCGGCCCGAAGCCTGGTAGCGCGACACCCCACCGGCCCACAGACGTAGCCTCCCCAGCTGTGCTCACAGCGAGTCCAACCGCAGCCCGCACCCCTCCACGGGACACTTGGATTACTCCCGCGATCCCCACGAGGTGCGGCACCCGGCGGCCGAATGGGCTGAGATCCTGCCCTTGCGGCGCCCTGTGGCCACCTCCGCCTCCCTCACGGTACTGGCCGAGGCCTCGGACCAGCGGGCCCCGGCTCCCAGCTCAGCGCTGCTCCTCCGCCCCTCTCACCTCCTGCCCGACGTCCAGGCTACCGAGCACCCTCCACCCCCGCCCACCTTCATGCCACTCAGCCGGAACCCGGGAGGCCATGCCAACTACCAGGTGTATGACAGTCTGGTGCTGAAGCGGCAACCGCAGGAGGGCCAAGCGCGGGCCAACTCGCTGCTACCTTCCACCTCGGCCTCCAGGCCCTCTCTGCACGGGAGCCAGACTGGGAAAATGAACTTACCAGCAGCAAATGGGGGCAGGGGCAGGGGGCGGCAGGGCATGGAGAGAGGAATAAAGAGCGCCAGAGTCCAGGAAACATTGGTGGTCTGTGGCTTGGAAGCGCCACTCCTTCTGCCAGCCTGGGTCCCTGCGCTTGGCTTCCTGCAATAAGAAGCCAGTGTCCCCTTCTTGGCCTGAGGGTCCCTTTGGTTTAGTGGCCACAGTTCCGCCAGCAGGCCCCTCCTGGTCCTATACCATGCACTAAGTACATCTGCAGCTGCAGACTCCAAACCCCTGGTCTCTGGGCACCTCCTCTGTGTCTCAGCTGTCCCTGTCCACAGAGAGCCTCATACAAGAAGTTGCTTCCAAACTGGGAGGTTCCACATCTGGGCAGGTCCAGCTCCAGGCCCAGTGAAGGGCATGAAGAAGGCTGAGGCTCTGGACTCCAGCCAGGCCTTCAGCAGGCCTCTGAGGCCAAGGTCTTCCTAGTCTCAAGAGGGGCCAAGAGACGCAATGTGTCATTTGAACAAGTGAGTCAGCGGGCGGTGAGCGAATGAATGACCGCTCGAGGGGATGTATGCCGGCCACCGGGCCCTGTTTGACTGTCCAGCCTCAGCTTACCTGACCCTGGTTACCAGGGAATGCCACTCTGGGCCCTCCTTTTCATCCCCCTCCCTCACTGTGACCTCACCACCTGCCCCATTATGACCCAGTCTGGCTCCCAGTTAAAACTGGAGGGCAGGGGGCCCAGGCAGTCCTGGGACCAACGGCCATGGGTGAGCGAAACTACTACCGAGCCGAGCCGTTCACTGGCCCCATCCCCAGGAAATGCCAGGAGCAAGGATACTCAATTCTTCTGATCCCGGTCAGCTTCATCTTGCTCAACGTGGGGATCAACGTGGTGACTATGGTCAGGGCAGGATCTGTGCAGCGCGGTTGGGGGAGCCCTGGGGTCTTGAAGGGGCTGAGGTGGGAGGGCTGCTGGGGTGTGACCGGACAAGGGTTGGATTTCAGGGCTCACCCTGCTCCCGGCCTCCCCCCTCCCCTTCTTCCCTCAACTGTGGAGGCATCTGAAGAGATTCTTGCGGGCACTTTTCAATCGTATTTTCCACAAAGGTGAGTGGGCGCCGGCGTGGGTTCAGGGGATGTGGGCCTGTCCCCTTTCTTCTATCCCTGCCTTGATTCTCAGCCCCTCAGGAACCCAGGCCCTGACCCATCTCGCCTTTCCCCACAGACAAGCAAGCCAGCTGTGTAGGCAGCCATCGCATGTGCATGCGCTGCTCCGTGGATCCCAAGAACCTGTGCTCAAGAGTTTCTTCCCGCTTCTGCCATCGCCCAAGCTTCCTGCTCGGGCAGGCAAACCACCTTGACTACTGCCTGCAGCGGGGCTCGGCGGGGGCGGAGCCGGCTGCCCCCCACCCCCACCCCCACCCCCCACCCCCCCGCCGCGGGCGAGTGAAGGAGAAGGCGGGCGGAGCGGGAGGCAAAAAGCCTACAGCACCCGGTATTCCCAGGCGGTCTCCCATCCAAGTACTAACCAGGCCCGACCCTGCTTAGCTTCCGAGATCAGACGAGATCGGGCGCGTTCAGGGTGGTATGGCCGTAGACGGGGGCGGGGGCCGCGGGCTGCCTCTTGAGGCCCACTTTCGCTGGCGCTGGCGCCTTAACGCCAGCCCGGCGGCCGGCCCGCCCCGGCAGGGCCCCCTCGCCCGCCCAGGCAGGGGGAACGGAGGTCTCGGGTATCGGGCGGCGGCGGAGGGTTTGGCGACCACCTCCCAGCCCAGGGCGGCCGTGACCCAGCAAACCCTTCGGCGCTTGGCGCCCCGCCCAAGATCCCGCACGTCGCTCACAGGCACGTGGCCCCGGAGGCTTCAGGGCCCGGGGCCCGCGGTCCCTTGGGCCTCGGCCCTGCCCGCCCACGCGGCGCTAGGCGCAGCCCGGCCGCAGCCCGGGCCGGCCCTCCTGCCCGACAGCAGCTGGCCCGAAGCCACTGGGAGCCACCATTGAGTCGCCACGGCCCCTCAGCCCCGGCCAGGCCACCCTTGCCCCCACAGCCCCCGCCGAGCTCAGGACCCCGCCCCTGGTGGCCGGCAGGCCCGGGGAAGCGGCCCCTGCCCTCGATCCCGCTCCCGCACCCGGCCGCGGTGACACGCCAGAGGGGCGGGGTGGTGTGGGGGGGGGGCTTCTGTCGGAGGGAGCTGTGGAGGGACACACCGGCACACAGGTGGCGGCGCCGGGGCTGGGCGCCGGTGGGGGCGGCCAGGTGCAGGTCGAGGGGCTCGCGGGCCGAAAGGACGGCAACTGGGCCCGCGGCGGAGTCTGGGTCTGGAGGGCTCTGAGCCTCCATCCGCTCTGGTGCCTCGGGGCTACCGGCCCGAAGCCTGGTAGCGCGACACCCCACCGGCCCACAGACGTAGCCTCCCCAGCTGTGCTCACAGCGAGTCCAACCGCAGCCTGCACCCCTCCACGGGACACTTGGATTACTCCCGCGATCCCCACGAGGTGCGGCACCCGGCGGCCGAATGGGCTGAGATCCTGCCCTTGCGGCGCCCTGTGGCCACCTCCGCCTCCCTCACGGTACTGGCCGAGGCCTCGGACCAGCGGGCCCCGGCTCCCAGCTCAGCGCTGCTCCTCCGCCCCTCTCACCTCCTGCCCGACGTCCAGGCTACCGAGCACCCTCCACCCCCGCCCACCTTCATGCCACTCAGCCGGAACCCGGGAGGCAATGCCAACTACCAGGTGTATGACCGTCTGGTGCTGAAGCGGCAACCGCAGGAGGGCCAAGCGCGGGCCAACTCGCTGCTACCTTCCACCTCGGCCTCCAGGCCCTCTCTGCACGGGAGCCAGACTGGGAAAATGAACTTACCAGCAGCAAATGGGGGCAGGGGCAGGGGGCGGCAGGGCATGGAGAGAGGAATAAAGAGCGCCAGAGTCCAGGAAACATTGGTGGTCTGTGGCTTGGAAGCGCCACTCCTTCTGCCAGCCTGGGTCCCTGCGCTTGGCTTCCTGCAATAAGAAGCCAGTGTCCCCTTCTTGGCCTGAGGGTCCCTTTGGTTTAGTGGCCACAGTTCCGCCAGCAGGCCCCTCCTGGTCCTATACCATGCACTAAGTACATCTGCAGCTGCAGACTCCAAACCCCTGGTCTCTGGGCACCTCCTCTGTGTCTCAGCTGTCCCTGTCCACAGAGAGCCTCATACAAGAAGTTGCTTCCAAACTGGGAGGTTCCACATCTGGGCAGGTCCAGCTCCAGGCCCAGTGAAGGGCATGAAGAAGGCTGAGGCTCTGGACTCCAGCCAGGCCTTCAGCAGGCCTCTGAGGCCAAGGTCTTCCTAGTCTCAAGAGGGGCCAAGAGACGCAATGTGTCATTTGAACAAGTGAGTCAGCGGGCGGTGAGCGAATGAATGACCGCTCGAGGGGATGTATGCCGGCCACCGGGCCCTGTTTGACTGTCCAGCCTCAGCTTACCTGACCCTGGTTACCAGGGAATGCCACTCTGGGCCCTCCTTTTCATCCCCCTCCCTCACTGTGACCTCACCACCTGCCCCATTATGACCCAGTCTGGCTCCCAGTTAAAACTGGAGGGCAGGGGGCCCAGGCAGTCCTGGGACCAACGGCCATGGGTGAGCGAAACTACTACCGAGCCGAGCCGTTCACTGGCCCCATCCCCAGGAAATGCCAGGAGCAAGGATACTCAATTCTTCTGATCCCGGTCAGCTTCATCTTGCTCAACGTGGGGATCAACGTGGTGACTATGGTCAGGGCAGGATCTGTGCAGCGCGGTTGGGGGAGCCCTGGGGTCTTGAAGGGGCTGAGGTGGGAGGGCTGCTGGGGTGTGACCGGACAAGGGTTGGATTTCAGGGCTCACCCTGCTCCCGGCCTCCCCCCTCCCCTTCTTCCCTCAACTCTGGAGGCATCTGAAGAGATTCTTGCGGGCACTTTTCAATCGTATTTTCCACAAAGGTGAGTGGGCGCCGGCGTGGGTTCAGGGGATGTGGGCCTGTCCCCTTTCTTCTATCCCTGCCTTGATTCTCAGCCCCTCAGGAACCCAGGCCCTGACCCATCTCGCCTTTCCCCACAGACAAGCAAGCCAGCTGTGTAGGCAGCCATCGCATGTGCATGCGCTGCTCCGTGGATCCCAAGAACCTGTGCTCAAGAGTTTCTTCCCGCTTCTGCCATCGCCCAAGCTTCCTGCTCGGGCAGGCAAACCACCTTGACTACTGCCTGCAGCGGGGCTCGGCGGGGGCGGAGCCGGCTGCCCCCCACCCCCACCCCCACCCCCCACCCCCCCGCCGCGGGCGAGTGAAGGAGAAGGCGGGCGGAGCGGGAGGCAAAAAGCCTACAGCACCCGGTATTCCCAGGCGGTCTCCCATCCAAGTACTAACCAGGCCCGACCCTGCTTAGCTTCCGAGATCAGACGAGATCGGGCGCGTTCAGGGTGGTATGGCCGTAGACGGGGGCGGGGGCCGCGGGCTGCCTCTTGAGGCCCACTTTCGCTGGCGCTGGCGCCTTAACGCCAGCCCGGCGGCCGGCCCGCCCCGGCAGGGCCCCCTCGCCCGCCCAGGCAGGGGGAACGGAGGTCTCGGGTATCGGGCGGCGGCGGAGGGTTTGGCGACCACCTCCCAGCCCAGGGCGGCCGTGACCCAGCAAACCCTTCGGCGCTTGGCGCCCCGCCCAAGATCCCGCACGTCGCTCACAGGCACGTGGCCCCGGAGGCTTCAGGGCCCGGGGCCCGCGGTCCCTTGGGCCTCGGCCCTGCCCGCCCACGCGGCGCTAGGCGCAGCCCGGCCGCAGCCCGGGCCGGCCCTCCTGCCCGACAGCAGCTGGCCCGAAGCCACTGGGAGCCACCATTGAGTCGCCACGGCCCCTCAGCCCCGGCCAGGCCACCCTTGCCCCCACAGCCCCCGCCGAGCTCAGGACCCCGCCCCTGGTGGCCGGCAGGCCCGGGGAAGCGGCCCCTGCCCTCGATCCCGCTCCCGCACCCGGCCGCGGTGACACGCCAGAGGGGCGGGGTGGTGTGGGGGGGGGGCTTCTGTCGGAGGGAGCTGTGGAGGGACACACCGGCACACAGGTGGCGGCGCCGGGGCTGGGCGCCGGTGGGGGCGGCCAGGTGCAGGTCGAGGGGCTCGCGGGCCGAAAGGACGGCAACTGGGCCCGCGGCGGAGTCTGGGTCTGGAGGGCTCTGAGCCTCCATCCGCTCTGGTGCCTCGGGGCTACCGGCCCGAAGCCTGGTAGCGCGACACCCCACCGGCCCACAGACGTAGCCTCCCCAGCTGTGCTCACAGCGAGTCCAACCGCAGCCTGCACCCCTCCACGGGACACTTGGATTACTCCCGCGATCCCCACGAGGTGCGGCACCCGGCGGCCGAATGGGCTGAGATCCTGCCCTTGCGGCGCCCTGTGGCCACCTCCGCCTCCCTCACGGTACTGGCCGAGGCCTCGGACCAGCGGGCCCCGGCTCCCAGCTCAGCGCTGCTCCTCCGCCCCTCTCACCTCCTGCCCGACGTCCAGGCTACCGAGCACCCTCCACCCCCGCCCACCTTCATGCCACTCAGCCGGAACCCGGGAGGCAATGCCAACTACCAGGTGTATGACCGTCTGGTGCTGAAGCGGCAACCGCAGGAGGGCCAAGCGCGGGCCAACTCGCTGCTACCTTCCACCTCGGCCTCCAGGCCCTCTCTGCACGGGAGCCAGACTGGGAAAATGAACTTACCAGCAGCAAATGGGGGCAGGGGCAGGGGGCGGCAGGGCATGGAGAGAGGAATAAAGAGCGCCAGAGTCCAGGAAACATTGGTGGTCTGTGGCTTGGAAGCGCCACTCCTTCTGCCAGCCTGGGTCCCTGCGCTTGGCTTCCTGCAATAAGAAGCCAGTGTCCCCTTCTTGGCCTGAGGGTCCCTTTGGTTTAGTGGCCACAGTTCCGCCAGCAGGCCCCTCCTGGTCCTATACCATGCACTAAGTACATCTGCAGCTGCAGACTCCAAACCCCTGGTCTCTGGGCACCTCCTCTGTGTCTCAGCTGTCCCTGTCCACAGAGAGCCTCATACAAGAAGTTGCTTCCAAACTGGGAGGTTCCACATCTGGGCAGGTCCAGCTCCAGGCCCAGTGAAGGGCATGAAGAAGGCTGAGGCTCTGGACTCCAGCCAGGCCTTCAGCAGGCCTCTGAGGCCAAGGTCTTCCTAGTCTCAAGAGGGGCCAAGAGACGCAATGTGTCATTTGAACAAGTGAGTCAGCGGGCGGTGAGCGAATGAATGACCGCTCGAGGGGATGTATGCCGGCCACCGGGCCCTGTTTGACTGTCCAGCCTCAGCTTACCTGACCCTGGTTACCAGGGAATGCCACTCTGGGCCCTCCTTTTCATCCCCCTCCCTCACTGTGACCTCACCACCTGCCCCATTATGACCCAGTCTGGCTCCCAGTTAAAACTGGAGGGCAGGGGGCCCAGGCAGTCCTGGGACCAACGGCCATGGGTGAGCGAAACTACTACCGAGCCGAGCCGTTCACTGGCCCCATCCCCAGGAAATGCCAGGAGCAAGGATACTCAATTCTTCTGATCCCGGTCAGCTTCATCTTGCTCAACGTGGGGATCAACGTGGTGACTATGGTCAGGGCAGGATCTGTGCAGCGCGGTTGGGGGAGCCCTGGGGTCTTGAAGGGGCTGAGGTGGGAGGGCTGCTGGGGTGTGACCGGACAAGGGTTGGATTTCAGGGCTCACCCTGCTCCCGGCCTCCCCCCTCCCCTTCTTCCCTCAACTCTGGAGGCATCTGAAGAGATTCTTGCGGGCACTTTTCAATCGTATTTTCCACAAAGGTGAGTGGGCGCCGGCGTGGGTTCAGGGGATGTGGGCCTGTCCCCTTTCTTCTATCCCTGCCTTGATTCTCAGCCCCTCAGGAACCCAGGCCCTGACCCATCTCGCCTTTCCCCACAGACAAGCAAGCCAGCTGTGTAGGCAGCCATCGCATGTGCATGCGCTGCTCCGTGGATCCCAAGAACCTGTGCTCAAGAGTTTCTTCCCGCTTCTGCCATCGCCCAAGCTTCCTGCTCGGGCAGGCAAACCACCTTGACTACTGCCTGCAGCGGGGCTCGGCGGGGGCGGAGCCGGCTGCCCCCCACCCCCACCCCCACCCCCCACCCCCCCGCCGCGGGCGAGTGAAGGAGAAGGCGGGCGGAGCGGGAGGCAAAAAGCCTACAGCACCCGGTATTCCCAGGCGGTCTCCCATCCAAGTACTAACCAGGCCCGACCCTGCTTAGCTTCCGAGATCAGACGAGATCGGGCGCGTTCAGGGTGGTATGGCCGTAGACGGGGGCGGGGGCCGCGGGCTGCCTCTTGAGGCCCACTTTCGCTGGCGCTGGCGCCTTAACGCCAGCCCGGCGGCCGGCCCGCCCCGGCAGGGCCCCCTCGCCCGCCCAGGCAGGGGGAACGGAGGTCTCGGGTATCGGGCGGCGGCGGAGGGTTTGGCGACCACCTCCCAGCCCAGGGCGGCCGTGACCCAGCAAACCCTTCGGCGCTTGGCGCCCCGCCCAAGATCCCGCACGTCGCTCACAGGCACGTGGCCCCGGAGGCTTCAGGGCCCGGGGCCCGCGGTCCCTTGGGCCTCGGCCCTGCCCGCCCACGCGGCGCTAGGCGCAGCCCGGCCGCAGCCCGGGCCGGCCCTCCTGCCCGACAGCAGCTGGCCCGAAGCCACTGGGAGCCACCATTGAGTCGCCACGGCCCCTCAGCCCCGGCCAGGCCACCCTTGCCCCCACAGCCCCCGCCGAGCTCAGGACCCCGCCCCTGGTGGCCGGCAGGCCCGGGGAAGCGGCCCCTGCCCTCGATCCCGCTCCCGCACCCGGCCGCGGTGACACGCCAGAGGGGCGGGGTGGTGTGGGGGGGGGCTTCTGTCGGAGGGAGCTGTGGAGGGACACACCGGCACACAGGTGGCGGCGCCGGGGCTGGGCGCCGGTGGGGGCGGCCAGGTGCAGGTCGAGGGGCTCGCGGGCCGAAAGGACGGCAACTGGGCCCGCGGCGGAGTCTGGGTCTGGAGGGCTCTGAGCCTCCATCCGCTCTGGTGCCTCGGGGCTACCGGCCCGAAGCCTGGTAGCGCGACACCCCACCGGCCCACAGACGTAGCCTCCCCAGCTGTGCTCACAGCGAGTCCAACCGCAGCCCGCACCCCTCCACGGGACACTTGGATTACTCCCGCGATCCCCACGAGGTGCGGCACCCGGCGGCCGAATGGGCTGAGATCCTGCCCTTGCGGCGCCCTGTGGCCACCTCCGCCTCCCTCACGGTACTGGCCGAGGCCTCGGACCAGCGGGCCCCGGCTCCCAGCTCAGCGCTGCTCCTCCGCCCCTCTCACCTCCTGCCCGACGTCCAGGCTACCGAGCACCCTCCACCCCCGCCCACCTTCATGCCACTCAGCCGGAACCCGGGAGGCCATGCCAACTACCAGGTGTATGACCGTCTGGTGCTGAAGCGGCAACCGCAGGAGGGCCAAGCGCGGGCCAACTCGCTGCTACCTTCCACCTCGGCCTCCAGGCCCTCTCTGCACGGGAGCCAGACTGGGAAAATGAACTTACCAGCAGCAAATGGGGGCAGGGGCAGGGGGCGGCAGGGCATGGAGAGAGGAATAAAGAGCGCCAGAGTCCAGGAAACATTGGTGGTCTGTGGCTTGGAAGCGCCACTCCTTCTGCCAGCCTGGGTCCCTGCGCTTGGCTTCCTGCAATAAGAAGCCAGTGTCCCCTTCTTGGCCTGAGGGTCCCTTTGGTTTAGTGGCCACAGTTCCGCCAGCAGGCCCCTCCTGGTCCTATACCATGCACTAAGTACATCTGCAGCTGCAGACTCCAAACCCCTGGTCTCTGGGCACCTCCTCTGTGTCTCAGCTGTCCCTGTCCACAGAGAGCCTCATACAAGAAGTTGCTTCCAAACTGGGAGGTTCCACATCTGGGCAGGTCCAGCTCCAGGCCCAGTGAAGGGCATGAAGAAGGCTGAGGCTCTGGACTCCAGCCAGGCCTTCAGCAGGCCTCTGAGGCCAAGGTCTTCCTAGTCTCAAGAGGGGCCAAGAGACGCAATGTGTCATTTGAACAAGTGAGTCAGCGGGCGGTGAGCGAATGAATGACCGCTCGAGGGGATGTATGCCGGCCACCGGGCCCTGTTTGACTGTCCAGCCTCAGCTTACCTGACCCTGGTTACCAGGGAATGCCACTCTGGGCCCTCCTTTTCATCCCCCTCCCTCACTGTGACCTCACCACCTGCCCCATTATGACCCAGTCTGGCTCCCAGTTAAAACTGGAGGGCAGGGGGCCCAGGCAGTCCTGGGACCAACGGCCATGGGTGAGCGAAACTACTACCGAGCCGAGCCGTTCACTGGCCCCATCCCCAGGAAATGCCAGGAGCAAGGATACTCAATTCTTCTGATCCCGGTCAGCTTCATCTTGCTCAACGTGGGGATCAACGTGGTGACTATGGTCAGGGCAGGATCTGTGCAGCGCGGTTGGGGGAGCCCTGGGGTCTTGAAGGGGCTGAGGTGGGAGGGCTGCTGGGGTGTGACCGGACAAGGGTTGGATTTCAGGGCTCACCCTGCTCCCGGCCTCCCCCCTCCCCTTCTTCCCTCAACTCTGGAGGCATCTGAAGAGATTCTTGCGGGCACTTTTCAATCGTATTTTCCACAAAGGTGAGTGGGCGCCGGCGTGGGTTCAGGGGATGTGGGCCTGTCCCCTTTCTTCTATCCCTGCCTTGATTCTCAGCCCCTCAGGAACCCAGGCCCTGACCCATCTCGCCTTTCCCCACAGACAAGCAAGCCAGCTGTGTAGGCAGCCATCGCATGTGCATGCGCTGCTCCGTGGATCCCAAGAACCTGTGCTCAAGAGTTTCTTCCCGCTTCTGCCATCGCCCAAGCTTCCTGCTCGGGCAGGCAAACCACCTTGACTACTGCCTGCAGCGGGGCTCGGCGGGGGCGGAGCCGGCTGCCCCCCACCCCCACCCCCACCCCCCACCCCCCCGCCGCGGGCGAGTGAAGGAGAAGGCGGGCGGAGCGGGAGGCAAAAAGCCTACAGCACCCGGTATTCCCAGGCGGTCTCCCATCCAAGTACTAACCAGGCCCGACCCTGCTTAGCTTCCGAGATCAGACGAGATCGGGCGCGTTCAGGGTGGTATGGCCGTAGACGGGGGCGGGGGCCGCGGGCTGCCTCTTGAGGCCCACTTTCGCTGGCGCTGGCGCCTTAACGCCAGCCCGGCGGCCGGCCCGCCCCGGCAGGGCCCCCTCGCCCGCCCAGGCAGGGGGAACGGAGGTCTCGGGTATCGGGCGGCGGCGGAGGGTTTGGCGACCACCTCCCAGCCCAGGGCGGCCGTGACCCAGCAAACCCTTCGGCGCTTGGCGCCCCGCCCAAGATCCCGCACGTCGCTCACAGGCACGTGGCCCCGGAGGCTTCAGGGCCCGGGGCCCGCGGTCCCTTGGGCCTCGGCCCTGCCCGCCCACGCGGCGCTAGGCGCAGCCCGGCCGCAGCCCGGGCCGGCCCTCCTGCCCGACAGCAGCTGGCCCGAAGCCACTGGGAGCCACCATTGAGTCGCCACGGCCCCTCAGCCCCGGCCAGGCCACCCTTGCCCCCACAGCCCCCGCCGAGCTCAGGACCCCGCCCCTGGTGGCCGGCAGGCCCGGGGAAGCGGCCCCTGCCCTCGATCCCGCTCCCGCACCCGGCCGCGGTGACACGCCAGAGGGGCGGGGTGGTGTGGGGGGGGGGCTTTTGTCGGAGGGAGCTGTGGAGGGACACACCGGCACACAGGTGGCGGCGCCGGGGCTGGGCGCCGGTGGGGGCGGCCAGGTGCAGGTCGAGGGGCTCGCGGGCCGAAAGGACGGCAACTGGGCCCGCGGCGGAGTCTGAGTCCGGGCCAGCCGCCCCAGGAGCGTCTGGGGTGCGGCTGCCTTCCAGGGCCGCCTTCTGGCCGCCTGGCCGGCCGGGCCGGCGGGGAGCGCCCCCGCCGGCGCGCGCCGTGGTGGGAGGGGCCTGAGGAGGCGGGGCCTGCAGCGGGGCCCGGCGGGGGCGGTGCCGGCGGCCCCCGCCGCGGGCGAGTGAAGGAGAAGGCGGGCGGAGCGGGAGGCAAAAAGCCTACAGCACCCGGTATTCCCAGGCGGTCTCCCATCCAAGTACTAACCAGGCCCGACCCTGCTTAGCTTCCGAGATCAGACGAGATCGGGCGCGTTCAGGGTGGTATGGCCGTAGACGGGGGCGGGGGCCGCGGGCTGCCTCTTGAGGCCCACTTTCGCTGGCGCTGGCGCCTTAACGCCAGCCCGGCGGCCGGCCCGCCCCGGCAGGGCCCCCTCGCCCGCCCAGGCAGGGGGAACGGAGGTCTCGGGTATCGGGCGGCGGCGGAGGGTTTGGCGACCACCTCCCAGCCCAGGGCGGCCGTGACCCAGCAAACCCTTCGGCGCTTGGCGCCCCGCCCAAGATCCCGCACGTCGCTCACAGGCACGTGGCCCCGGAGGCTTCAGGGCCCGGGGCCCGCGGTCCCTTGGGCCTCGGCCCTGCCCGCCCACGCGGCGCTAGGCGCAGCCCGGCCGCAGCCCGGGCCGGCCCTCCTGCCCGACAGCAGCTGGCCCGAAGCCACTGGGAGCCACCATTGAGTCGCCACGGCCCCTCAGCCCCGGCCAGGCCACCCTTGCCCCCACAGCCCCCGCCGAGCTCAGGACCCCGCCCCTGGTGGCCGGCAGGCCCGCGGAAGCGGCCCCTGCCCTCGATCCCGCTCCCGCACCCGGCCGCGGTGACACGCCAGAGGGGCGGGGTGGTGGTGGTGGGGGCTTTTGTCGGAGGGAGCTGTGGAGGGACACACCGGCACACAGGTGGCGGCGCCGGGGCTGGGCGCCGGTGGGGGCGGCCAGGTGCAGGTCGAGGGGCTCGCGGGCCGAAAGGACGGCAACTGGGCCCGCGGCGGAGTCTGGGTCTGGAGGGCTCTGAGCCTCCATCCGCTCTGGTGCCTCGGGGCTACCGGCCCGAAGCCTGGTAGCGCGACACCCCACCGGCCCACAGACGTAGCCTCCCCAGCTGTGCTCACAGCGAGTCCAACCGCAGCCCGCACCCCTCCACGGGACACTTGGATTACTCCCGCGATCCCCACGAGGTGCGGCACCCGGCGGCCGAATGGGCTGAGATCCTGCCCTTGCGGCGCCCTGTGGCCACCTCCGCCTCCCTCACGGTACTGGCCGAGGCCTCGGACCAGCGGGCCCCGGCTCCCAGCTCAGCGCTGCTCCTCCGCCCCTCTCACCTCCTGCCCGACGTCCAGGCTACCGAGCACCCTCCACCCCCGCCCACCTTCATGCCACTCAGCCGGAACCCGGGAGGCCATGCCAACTACCAGGTGTATGACCGTCTGGTGCTGAAGCGGCAACCGCAGGAGGGCCAAGCGCGGGCCAACTCGCTGCTACCTTCCACCTCGGCCTCCAGGCCCTCTCTGCACGGGAGCCAGACTGGGAAAATGAACTTACCAGCAGCAAATGGGGGCAGGGGCAGGGGGCGGCAGGGCAT
Source organism: Lagenorhynchus albirostris (assembly GCF_949774975.1). NCBI lineage: Eukaryota > Metazoa > Chordata > Mammalia > Artiodactyla > Delphinidae > Lagenorhynchus > Lagenorhynchus albirostris. The sequence goes on along the minus strand of NC_083114.1, from coordinate 21,171,522 downwards.
GGAGAGAGGAATAAAGAGCGCCAGAGTCCAGGAAACATTGGTGGTCTGTGGCTTGGAAGCGCCACTCCTTCTGCCAGCCTGGGTCCCTGCGCTTGGCTTCCTGCAATAAGAAGCCAGTGTCCCCTTCTTGGCCTGAGGGTCCCTTTGGTTTAGTGGCCACAGTTCCGCCAGCAGGCCCCTCCTGGTCCTATACCATGCACTAAGTACATCTGCAGCTGCAGACTCCAAACCCCTGGTCTCTGGGCACCTCCTCTGTGTCTCAGCTGTCCCTGTCCACAGAGAGCCTCATACAAGAAGTTGCTTCCAAACTGGGAGGTTCCACATCTGGGCAGGTCCAGCTCCAGGCCCAGTGAAGGGCATGAAGAAGGCTGAGGCTCTGGACTCCAGCCAGGCCTTCAGCAGGCCTCTGAGGCCAAGGTCTTCCTAGTCTCAAGAGGGGCCAAGAGACGCAATGTGTCATTTGAACAAGTGAGTCAGCGGGCGGTGAGCGAATGAATGACCGCTCGAGGGGATGTATGCCGGCCACCGGGCCCTGTTTGACTGTCCAGCCTCAGCTTACCTGACCCTGGTTACCAGGGAATGCCACTCTGGGCCCTCCTTTTCATCCCCCTCCCTCACTGTGACCTCACCACCTGCCCCATTATGACCCAGTCTGGCTCCCAGTTAAAACTGGAGGGCAGGGGGCCCAGGCAGTCCTGGGACCAACGGCCATGGGTGAGCGAAACTACTACCGAGCCGAGCCGTTCACTGGCCCCATCCCCAGGAAATGCCAGGAGCAAGGATACTCAATTCTTCTGATCCCGGTCAGCTTCATCTTGCTCAACGTGGGGATCAACGTGGTGACTATGGTCAGGGCAGGATCTGTGCAGCGCGGTTGGGGGAGCCCTGGGGTCTTGAAGGGGCTGAGGTGGGAGGGCTGCTGGGGTGTGACCGGACAAGGGTTGGATTTCAGGGCTCACCCTGCTCCCGGCCTCCCCCCTCCCCTTCTTCCCTCAACTCTGGAGGCATCTGAAGAGATTCTTGCGGGCACTTTTCAATCGTATTTTCCACAAAGGTGAGTGGGCGCCGGCGTGGGTTCAGGGGATGTGGGCCTGTCCCCTTTCTTCTATCCCTGCCTTGATTCTCAGCCCCTCAGGAACCCAGGCCCTGACCCATCTCGCCTTTCCCCACAGACAAGCAAGCCAGCTGTGTAGGCAGCCATCGCATGTGCATGCGCTGCTCCGTGGATCCCAAGAACCTGTGCTCAAGAGTTTCTTCCCGCTTCTGCCATCGCCCAAGCTTCCTGCTCGGGCAGGCAAACCACCTTGACTACTGCCTGCAGCGGGGCTCGGCGGGGGCGGAGCCGGCTGCCCCCCACCCCCACCCCCACCCCCCACCCCCCCGCCGCGGGCGAGTGAAGGAGAAGGCGGGCGGAGCGGGAGGCAAAAAGCCTACAGCACCCGGTATTCCCAGGCGGTCTCCCATCCAAGTACTAACCAGGCCCGACCCTGCTTAGCTTCCGAGATCAGACGAGATCGGGCGCGTTCAGGGTGGTATGGCCGTAGACGGGGGCGGGGGCCGCGGGCTGCCTCTTGAGGCCCACTTTCGCTGGCGCTGGCGCCTTAACGCCAGCCCGGCGGCCGGCCCGCCCCGGCAGGGCCCCCTCGCCCGCCCAGGCAGGGGGAACGGAGGTCTCGGGTATCGGGCGGCGGCGGAGGGTTTGGCGACCACCTCCCAGCCCAGGGCGGCCGTGACCCAGCAAACCCTTCGGCGCTTGGCGCCCCGCCCAAGATCCCGCACGTCGCTCACAGGCACGTGGCCCCGGAGGCTTCAGGGCCCGGGGCCCGCGGTCCCTTGGGCCTCGGCCCTGCCCGCCCACGCGGCGCTAGGCGCAGCCCGGCCGCAGCCCGGGCCGGCCCTCCTGCCCGACAGCAGCTGGCCCGAAGCCACTGGGAGCCACCATTGAGTCGCCACGGCCCCTCAGCCCCGGCCAGGCCACCCTTGCCCCCACAGCCCCCGCCGAGCTCAGGACCCCGCCCCTGGTGGCCGGCAGGCCCGGGGAAGCGGCCCCTGCCCTCGATCCCGCTCCCGCACCCGGCCGCGGTGACACGCCAGAGGGGCGGGGTGGTGTGGGGGGGGGGCTTCTGTCGGAGGGAGCTGTGGAGGGACACACCGGCACACAGGTGGCGGCGCCGGGGCTGGGCGCCGGTGGGGGCGGCCAGGTGCAGGTCGAGGGGCTCGCGGGCCGAAAGGACGGCAACTGGGCCCGCGGCGGAGTCTGGGTCTGGAGGGCTCTGAGCCTCCATCCGCTCTGGTGCCTCGGGGCTACCGGCCCGAAGCCTGGTAGCGCGACACCCCACCGGCCCACAGACGTAGCCTCCCCAGCTGTGCTCACAGCGAGTCCAACCGCAGCCTGCACCCCTCCACGGGACACTTGGATTACTCCCGCGATCCCCACGAGGTGCGGCACCCGGCGGCCGAATGGGCTGAGATCCTGCCCTTGCGGCGCCCTGTGGCCACCTCCGCCTCCCTCACGGTACTGGCCGAGGCCTCGGACCAGCGGGCCCCGGCTCCCAGCTCAGCGCTGCTCCTCCGCCCCTCTCACCTCCTGCCCGACGTCCAGGCTACCGAGCACCCTCCACCCCCGCCCACCTTCATGCCACTCAGCCGGAACCCGGGAGGCAATGCCAACTACCAGGTGTATGACCGTCTGGTGCTGAAGCGGCAACCGCAGGAGGGCCAAGCGCGGGCCAACTCGCTGCTACCTTCCACCTCGGCCTCCAGGCCCTCTCTGCACGGGAGCCAGACTGGGAAAATGAACTTACCAGCAGCAAATGGGGGCAGGGGCAGGGGGCGGCAGGGCATGGAGAGAGGAATAAAGAGCGCCAGAGTCCAGGAAACATTGGTGGTCTGTGGCTTGGAAGCGCCACTCCTTCTGCCAGCCTGGGTCCCTGCGCTTGGCTTCCTGCAATAAGAAGCCAGTGTCCCCTTCTTGGCCTGAGGGTCCCTTTGGTTTAGTGGCCACAGTTCCGCCAGCAGGCCCCTCCTGGTCCTATACCATGCACTAAGTACATCTGCAGCTGCAGACTCCAAACCCCTGGTCTCTGGGCACCTCCTCTGTGTCTCAGCTGTCCCTGTCCACAGAGAGCCTCATACAAGAAGTTGCTTCCAAACTGGGAGGTTCCACATCTGGGCAGGTCCAGCTCCAGGCCCAGTGAAGGGCATGAAGAAGGCTGAGGCTCTGGACTCCAGCCAGGCCTTCAGCAGGCCTCTGAGGCCAAGGTCTTCCTAGTCTCAAGAGGGGCCAAGAGACGCAATGTGTCATTTGAACAAGTGAGTCAGCGGGCGGTGAGCGAATGAATGACCGCTCGAGGGGATGTATGCCGGCCACCGGGCCCTGTTTGACTGTCCAGCCTCAGCTTACCTGACCCTGGTTACCAGGGAATGCCACTCTGGGCCCTCCTTTTCATCCCCCTCCCTCACTGTGACCTCACCACCTGCCCCATTATGACCCAGTCTGGCTCCCAGTTAAAACTGGAGGGCAGGGGGCCCAGGCAGTCCTGGGACCAACGGCCATGGGTGAGCGAAACTACTACCGAGCCGAGCCGTTCACTGGCCCCATCCCCAGGAAATGCCAGGAGCAAGGATACTCAATTCTTCTGATCCCGGTCAGCTTCATCTTGCTCAACGTGGGGATCAACGTGGTGACTATGGTCAGGGCAGGATCTGTGCAGCGCGGTTGGGGGAGCCCTGGGGTCTTGAAGGGGCTGAGGTGGGAGGGCTGCTGGGGTGTGACCGGACAAGGGTTGGATTTCAGGGCTCACCCTGCTCCCGGCCTCCCCCCTCCCCTTCTTCCCTCAACTCTGGAGGCATCTGAAGAGATTCTTGCGGGCACTTTTCAATCGTATTTTCCACAAAGGTGAGTGGGCGCCGGCGTGGGTTCAGGGGATGTGGGCCTGTCCCCTTTCTTCTATCCCTGCCTTGATTCTCAGCCCCTCAGGAACCCAGGCCCTGACCCATCTCGCCTTTCCCCACAGACAAGCAAGCCAGCTGTGTAGGCAGCCATCGCATGTGCATGCGCTGCTCCGTGGATCCCAAGAACCTGTGCTCAAGAGTTTCTTCCCGCTTCTGCCATCGCCCAAGCTTCCTGCTCGGGCAGGCAAACCACCTTGACTACTGCCTGCAGCGGGGCTCGGCGGGGGCGGAGCCGGCTGCCCCCCACCCCCACCCCCACCCCCCACCCCCCCGCCGCGGGCGAGTGAAGGAGAAGGCGGGCGGAGCGGGAGGCAAAAAGCCTACAGCACCCGGTATTCCCAGGCGGTCTCCCATCCAAGTACTAACCAGGCCCGACCCTGCTTAGCTTCCGAGATCAGACGAGATCGGGCGCGTTCAGGGTGGTATGGCCGTAGACGGGGGCGGGGGCCGCGGGCTGCCTCTTGAGGCCCACTTTCGCTGGCGCTGGCGCCTTAACGCCAGCCCGGCGGCCGGCCCGCCCCGGCAGGGCCCCCTCGCCCGCCCAGGCAGGGGGAACGGAGGTCTCGGGTATCGGGCGGCGGCGGAGGGTTTGGCGACCACCTCCCAGCCCAGGGCGGCCGTGACCCAGCAAACCCTTCGGCGCTTGGCGCCCCGCCCAAGATCCCGCACGTCGCTCACAGGCACGTGGCCCCGGAGGCTTCAGGGCCCGGGGCCCGCGGTCCCTTGGGCCTCGGCCCTGCCCGCCCACGCGGCGCTAGGCGCAGCCCGGCCGCAGCCCGGGCCGGCCCTCCTGCCCGACAGCAGCTGGCCCGAAGCCACTGGGAGCCACCATTGAGTCGCCACGGCCCCTCAGCCCCGGCCAGGCCACCCTTGCCCCCACAGCCCCCGCCGAGCTCAGGACCCCGCCCCTGGTGGCCGGCAGGCCCGGGGAAGCGGCCCCTGCCCTCGATCCCGCTCCCGCACCCGGCCGCGGTGACACGCCAGAGGGGCGGGGTGGTGTGGGGGGGGGGCTTCTGTCGGAGGGAGCTGTGGAGGGACACACCGGCACACAGGTGGCGGCGCCGGGGCTGGGCGCCGGTGGGGGCGGCCAGGTGCAGGTCGAGGGGCTCGCGGGCCGAAAGGACGGCAACTGGGCCCGCGGCGGAGTCTGGGTCTGGAGGGCTCTGAGCCTCCATCCGCTCTGGTGCCTCGGGGCTACCGGCCCGAAGCCTGGTAGCGCGACACCCCACCGGCCCACAGACGTAGCCTCCCCAGCTGTGCTCACAGCGAGTCCAACCGCAGCCCGCACCCCTCCACGGGACACTTGGATTACTCCCGCGATCCCCACGAGGTGCGGCACCCGGCGGCCGAATGGGCTGAGATCCTGCCCTTGCGGCGCCCTGTGGCCACCTCCGCCTCCCTCACGGTACTGGCCGAGGCCTCGGACCAGCGGGCCCCGGCTCCCAGCTCAGCGCTGCTCCTCCGCCCCTCTCACCTCCTGCCCGACGTCCAGGCTACCGAGCACCCTCCACCCCCGCCCACCTTCATGCCACTCAGCCGGAACCCGGGAGGCAATGCCAACTACCAGGTGTATGACAGTCTGGTGCTGAAGCGGCAACCGCAGGAGGGCCAAGCGCGGGCCAACTCGCTGCTACCTTCCACCTCGGCCTCCAGGCCCTCTCTGCACGGGAGCCAGACTGGGAAAATGAACTTACCAGCAGCAAATGGGGGCAGGGGCAGGGGGCGGCAGGGCATGGAGAGAGGAATAAAGAGCGCCAGAGTCCAGGAAACATTGGTGGTCTGTGGCTTGGAAGCGCCACTCCTTCTGCCAGCCTGGGTCCCTGCGCTTGGCTTCCTGCAATAAGAAGCCAGTGTCCCCTTCTTGGCCTGAGGGTCCCTTTGGTTTAGTGGCCACAGTTCCGCCAGCAGGCCCCTCCTGGTCCTATACCATGCACTAAGTACATCTGCAGCTGCAGACTCCAAACCCCTGGTCTCTGGGCACCTCCTCTGTGTCTCAGCTGTCCCTGTCCACAGAGAGCCTCATACAAGAAGTTGCTTCCAAACTGGGAGGTTCCACATCTGGGCAGGTCCAGCTCCAGGCCCAGTGAAGGGCATGAAGAAGGCTGAGGCTCTGGACTCCAGCCAGGCCTTCAGCAGGCCTCTGAGGCCAAGGTCTTCCTAGTCTCAAGAGGGGCCAAGAGACGCAATGTGTCATTTGAACAAGTGAGTCAGCGGGCGGTGAGCGAATGAATGACCGCTCGAGGGGATGTATGCCGGCCACCGGGCCCTGTTTGACTGTCCAGCCTCAGCTTACCTGACCCTGGTTACCAGGGAATGCCACTCTGGGCCCTCCTTTTCATCCCCCTCCCTCACTGTGACCTCACCACCTGCCCCATTATGACCCAGTCTGGCTCCCAGTTAAAACTGGAGGGCAGGGGGCCCAGGCAGTCCTGGGACCAACGGCCATGGGTGAGCGAAACTACTACCGAGCCGAGCCGTTCACTGGCCCCATCCCCAGGAAATGCCAGGAGCAAGGATACTCAATTCTTCTGATCCCGGTCAGCTTCATCTTGCTCAACGTGGGGATCAACGTGGTGACTATGGTCAGGGCAGGATCTGTGCAGCGCGGTTGGGGGAGCCCTGGGGTCTTGAAGGGGCTGAGGTGGGAGGGCTGCTGGGGTGTGACCGGACAAGGGTTGGATTTCAGGGCTCACCCTGCTCCCGGCCTCCCCCCTCCCCTTCTTCCCTCAACTCTGGAGGCATCTGAAGAGATTCTTGCGGGCACTTTTCAATCGTATTTTCCACAAAGGTGAGTGGGCGCCGGCGTGGGTTCAGGGGATGTGGGCCTGTCCCCTTTCTTCTATCCCTGCCTTGATTCTCAGCCCCTCAGGAACCCAGGCCCTGACCCATCTCGCCTTTCCCCACAGACAAGCAAGCCAGCTGTGTAGGCAGCCATCGCATGTGCATGCGCTGCTCCGTGGATCCCAAGAACCTGTGCTCAAGAGTTTCTTCCCGCTTCTGCCATCGCCCAAGCTTCCTGCTCGGGCAGGCAAACCACCTTGACTACTGCCTGCAGCGGGGCTCGGCGGGGGCGGAGCCGGCTGCCCCCCACCCCCACCCCCACCCCCCACCCCCCCGCCGCGGGCGAGTGAAGGAGAAGGCGGGCGGAGCGGGAGGCAAAAAGCCTACAGCACCCGGTATTCCCAGGCGGTCTCCCATCCAAGTACTAACCAGGCCCGACCCTGCTTAGCTTCCGAGATCAGACGAGATCGGGCGCGTTCAGGGTGGTATGGCCGTAGACGGGGGCGGGGGCCGCGGGCTGCCTCTTGAGGCCCACTTTCGCTGGCGCTGGCGCCTTAACGCCAGCCCGGCGGCCGGCCCGCCCCGGCAGGGCCCCCTCGCCCGCCCAGGCAGGGGGAACGGAGGTCTCGGGTATCGGGCGGCGGCGGAGGGTTTGGCGACCACCTCCCAGCCCAGGGCGGCCGTGACCCAGCAAACCCTTCGGCGCTTGGCGCCCCGCCCAAGATCCCGCACGTCGCTCACAGGCACGTGGCCCCGGAGGCTTCAGGGCCCGGGGCCCGCGGTCCCTTGGGCCTCGGCCCTGCCCGCCCACGCGGCGCTAGGCGCAGCCCGGCCGCAGCCCGGGCCGGCCCTCCTGCCCGACAGCAGCTGGCCCGAAGCCACTGGGAGCCACCATTGAGTCGCCACGGCCCCTCAGCCCCGGCCAGGCCACCCTTGCCCCCACAGCCCCCGCCGAGCTCAGGACCCCGCCCCTGGTGGCCGGCAGGCCCGGGGAAGCGGCCCCTGCCCTCGATCCCGCTCCCGCACCCGGCCGCGGTGACACGCCAGAGGGGCGGGGTGGTGTGGGGGGGGGCTTCTGTCGGAGGGAGCTGTGGAGGGACACACCGGCACACAGGTGGCGGCGCCGGGGCTGGGCGCCGGTGGGGGCGGCCAGGTGCAGGTCGAGGGGCTCGCGGGCCGAAAGGACGGCAACTGGGCCCGCGGCGGAGTCTGAGTCCGGGCCAGCCGCCCCAGGAGCGTCTGGGGTGCGGCTGCCTTCCAGGGCCGCCTTCTGGCCGCCTGGCCGGCCGGGCCGGCGGGGAGCGCCCCCGCCGGCGCGCGCCGTGGTGGGAGGGGCCTGAGGAGGCGGGGCCTGCAGCGGGGCCCGGCGGGGGCGGTGCCGGCGGCCCCCGCCGCGGGCGAGTGAAGGAGAAGGCGGGCGGAGCGGGAGGCAAAAAGCCTACAGCACCCGGTATTCCCAGGCGGTCTCCCATCCAAGTACTAACCAGGCCCGACCCTGCTTAGCTTCCGAGATCAGACGAGATCGGGCGCGTTCAGGGTGGTATGGCCGTAGACGGGGGCGGGGGCCGCGGGCTGCCTCTTGAGGCCCACTTTCGCTGGCGCTGGCGCCTTAACGCCAGCCCGGCGGCCGGCCCGCCCCGGCAGGGCCCCCTCGCCCGCCCAGGCAGGGGGAACGGAGGTCTCGGGTATCGGGCGGCGGCGGAGGGTTTGGCGACCACCTCCCAGCCCAGGGCGGCCGTGACCCAGCAAACCCTTCGGCGCTTGGCGCCCCGCCCAAGATCCCGCACGTCGCTCACAGGCACGTGGCCCCGGAGGCTTCAGGGCCCGGGGCCCGCGGTCCCTTGGGCCTCGGCCCTGCCCGCCCACGCGGCGCTAGGCGCAGCCCGGCCGCAGCCCGGGCCGGCCCTCCTGCCCGACAGCAGCTGGCCCGAAGCCACTGGGAGCCACCATTGAGTCGCCACGGCCCCTCAGCCCCGGCCAGGCCACCCTTGCCCCCACAGCCCCCGCCGAGCTCAGGACCCCGCCCCTGGTGGCCGGCAGGCCCGGGGAAGCGGCCCCTGCCCTCGATCCCGCTCCCGCACCCGGCCGCGGTGACACGCCAGAGGGGCGGGGTGGTGGGGGGGGGGGCTTCTGTCGGAGGGAGCTGTGGAGGGACACACCGGCACACAGGTGGCGGCGCCGGGGCTGGGCGCCGGTGGGGGCGGCCAGGTGCAGGTCGAGGGGCTCGCGGGCCGAAAGGACGGCAACTGGGCCCGCGGCGGAGTCTGGGTCTGGAGGGCTCTGAGCCTCCATCCGCTCTGGTGCCTCGGGGCTACCGGCCCGAAGCCTGGTAGCGCGACACCCCACCGGCCCACAGACGTAGCCTCCCCAGCTGTGCTCACAGCGAGTCCAACCGCAGCCCGCACCCCTCCACGGGACACTTGGATTACTCCCGCGATCCCCACGAGGTGCGGCACCCGGCGGCCGAATGGGCTGAGATCCTGCCCTTGCGGCGCCCTGTGGCCACCTCCGCCTCCCTCACGGTACTGGCCGAGGCCTCGGACCAGCGGGCCCCGGCTCCCAGCTCAGCGCTGCTCCTCCGCCCCTCTCACCTCCTGCCCGACGTCCAGGCTACCGAGCACCCTCCACCCCCGCCCACCTTCATGCCACTCAGCCGGAACCCGGGAGGCAATGCCAACTACCAGGTGTATGACAGTCTGGTGCTGAAGCGGCAACCGCAGGAGGGCCAAGCGCGGGCCAACTCGCTGCTACCTTCCACCTCGGCCTCCAGGCCCTCTCTGCATGGGAGCCAGACTGGGAAAATGAACTTACCAGCAGCAAATGGGGGCAGGGGCAGGGGGCGGCAGGGCATGGAGAGAGGAATAAAGAGCGCCAGAGTCCAGGAAACATTGGTGGTCTGTGGCTTGGAAGCGCCACTCCTTCTGCCAGCCTGGGTCCCTGCGCTTGGCTTCCTGCAATAAGAAGCCAGTGTCCCCTTCTTGGCCTGAGGGTCCCTTTGGTTTAGTGGCCACAGTTCCGCCAGCAGGCCCCTCCTGGTCCTATACCATGCACTAAGTACATCTGCAGCTGCAGACTCCAAACCCCTGGTCTCTGGGCACCTCCTCTGTGTCTCAGCTGTCCCTGTCCACAGAGAGCCTCATACAAGAAGTTGCTTCCAAACTGGGAGGTTCCACATCTGGGCAGGTCCAGCTCCAGGCCCAGTGAAGGGCATGAAGAAGGCTGAGGCTCTGGACTCCAGCCAGGCCTTCAGCAGGCCTCTGAGGCCAAGGTCTTCCTAGTCTCAAGAGGGGCCAAGAGACGCAATGCGTCATTTGAACAAGTGAGTCAGCGGGCGGTGAGCGAATGAATGACCGCTCGAGGGGATGTATGCCGGCCACCGGGCCCTGTTTGACTGTCCAGCCTCAGCTTACCTGACCCTGGTTACCAGGGAATGCCACTCTGGGCCCTCCTTTTCATCCCCCTCCCTCACTGTGACCTCACCACCTGCCCCATTATGACCCAGTCTGGCTCCCAGTTAAAACTGGAGGGCAGGGGGCCCAGGCAGTCCTGGGACCAACGGCCATGGGTGAGCGAAACTACTACCGAGCCGAGCCGTTCACTGGCCCCATCCCCAGGAAATGCCAGGAGCAAGGATACTCAATTCTTCTGATCCCGGTCAGCTTCATCTTGCTCAACGTGGGGATCAACGTGGTGACTATGGTCAGGGCAGGATCTGTGCAGCGCGGTTGGGGGAGCCCTGGGGTCTTGAAGGGGCTGAGGTGGGAGGGCTGCTGGGGTGTGACCGGACAAGGGTTGGATTTCAGGGCTCACCCTGCTCCCGGCCTCCCCCCTCCCCTTCTTCCCTCAACTCTGGAGGCATCTGAAGAGATTCTTGCGGGCACTTTTCAATCGTATTTTCCACAAAGGTGAGTGGGCGCCGGCGTGGGTTCAGGGGATGTGGGCCTGTCCCCTTTCTTCTATCCCTGCCTTGATTCTCAGCCCCTCAGGAACCCAGGCCCTGACCCATCTCGCCTTTCCCCACAGACAAGCAAGCCAGCTGTGTAGGCAGCCATCGCATGTGCATGCGCTGCTCCGTGGATCCCAAGAACCTGTGCTCAAGAGTTTCTTCCCGCTTCTGCCATCGCCCAAGCTTCCTGCTCGGGCAGGCAAACCACCTTGACTACTGCCTGCAGCGGGGCTCGGCGGGGGCGGAGCCGGCTGCCCCCCACCCCCACCCCCACCCCCCACCCCCCCGCCGCGGGCGAGTGAAGGAGAAGGCGGGCGGAGCGGGAGGCAAAAAGCCTACAGCACCCGGTATTCCCAGGCGGTCTCCCATCCAAGTACTAACCAGGCCCGACCCTGCTTAGCTTCCGAGATCAGACGAGATCGGGCGCGTTCAGGGTGGTATGGCCGTAGACGGGGGCGGGGGCCGCGGGCTGCCTCTTGAGGCCCACTTTCGCTGGCGCTGGCGCCTTAACGCCAGCCCGGCGGCCGGCCCGCCCCGGCAGGGCCCCCTCGCCCGCCCAGGCAGGGGGAACGGAGGTCTCGGGTATCGGGCGGCGGCGGAGGGTTTGGCGACCACCTCCCAGCCCAGGGCGGCCGTGACCCAGCAAACCCTTCGGCGCTTGGCGCCCCGCCCAAGATCCCGCACGTCGCTCACAGGCACGTGGCCCCGGAGGCTTCAGGGCCCGGGGCCCGCGGTCCCTTGGGCCTCGGCCCTGCCCGCCCACGCGGCGCTAGGCGCAGCCCGGCCGCAGCCCGGGCCGGCCCTCCTGCCCGACAGCAGCTGGCCCGAAGCCACTGGGAGCCACCATTGAGTCGCCACGGCCCCTCAGCCCCGGCCAGGCCACCCTTGCCCCCACAGCCCCCGCCGAGCTCAGGACCCCGCCCCTGGTGGCCGGCAGGCCCGGGGAAGCGGCCCCTGCCCTCGATCCCGCTCCCGCACCCGGCCGCGGTGACACGCCAGAGGGGCGGGGTGGTGTGGGGGGGGGCTTCTGTCGGAGGGAGCTGTGGAGGGACACACCGGCACACAGGTGGCGGCGCCGGGGCTGGGCGCCGGTGGGGGCGGCCAGGTGCAGGTCGAGGGGCTCGCGGGCCGAAAGGACGGCAACTGGGCCCGCGGCGGAGTCTGGGTCTGGAGGGCTCTGAGCCTCCATCCGCTCTGGTGCCTCGGGGCTACCGGCCCGAAGCCTGGTAGCGCGACACCCCACCGGCCCACAGACGTAGCCTCCCCAGCTGTGCTCACAGCGAGTCCAACCGCAGCCCGCACCCCTCCACGGGACACTTGGATTACTCCCGCGATCCCCACGAGGTGCGGCACCCGGCGGCCGAATGGGCTGAGATCCTGCCCTTGCGGCGCCCTGTGGCCACCTCCGCCTCCCTCACGGTACTGGCCGAGGCCTCGGACCAGCGGGCCCCGGCTCCCAGCTCAGCGCTGCTCCTCCGCCCCTCTCACCTCCTGCCCGACGTCCAGGCTACCGAGCACCCTCCACCCCCGCCCACCTTCATGCCACTCAGCCGGAACCCGGGAGGCAATGCCAACTACCAGGTGTATGACAGTCTGGTGCTGAAGCGGCAACCGCAGGAGGGCCAAGCGCGGGCCAACTCGCTGCTACCTTCCACCTCGGCCTCCAGGCCCTCTCTGCACGGGAGCCAGACTGGGAAAATGAACTTACCAGCAGCAAATGGGGGCAGGGGCAGGGGGCGGCAGGGCATGGAGAGAGGAATAAAGAGCGCCAGAGTCCAGGAAACATTGGTGGTCTGTGGCTTGGAAGCGCCACTCCTTCTGCCAGCCTGGGTCCCTGCGCTTGGCTTCCTGCAATAAGAAGCCAGTGTCCCCTTCTTGGCCTGAGGGTCCCTTTGGTTTAGTGGCCACAGTTCCGCCAGCAGGCCCCTCCTGGTCCTATACCATGCACTAAGTACATCTGCAGCTGCAGACTCCAAACCCCTGGTCTCTGGGCACCTCCTCTGTGTCTCAGCTGTCCCTGTCCACAGAGAGCCTCATACAAGAAGTTGCTTCCAAACTGGGAGGTTCCACATCTGGGCAGGTCCAGCTCCAGGCCCAGTGAAGGGCATGAAGAAGGCTGAGGCTCTGGACTCCAGCCAGGCCTTCAGCAGGCCTCTGAGGCCAAGGTCTTCCTAGTCTCAAGAGGGGCCAAGAGACGCAATGCGTCATTTGAACAAGTGAGTCAGCGGGCGGTGAGCGAATGAATGACCGCTCGAGGGGATGTATGCCGGCCACCGGGCCCTGTTTGACTGTCCAGCCTCAGCTTACCTGACCCTGGTTACCAGGGAATGCCACTCTGGGCCCTCCTTTTCATCCCCCTCCCTCACTGTGACCTCACCACCTGCCCCATTATGACCCAGTCTGGCTCCCAGTTAAAACTGGAGGGCAGGGGGCCCAGGCAGTCCTGGGACCAACGGCCATGGGTGAGCGAAACTACTACCGAGCCGAGCCGTTCACTGGCCCCATCCCCAGGAAATGCCAGGAGCAAGGATACTCAATTCTTCTGATCCCGGTCAGCTTCATCTTGCTCAACGTGGGGATCAACGTGGTGACTATGGTCAGGGCAGGATCTGTGCAGCGCGGTTGGGGGAGCCCTGGGGTCTTGAAGGGGCTGAGGTGGGAGGGCTGCTGGGGTGTGACCGGACAAGGGTTGGATTTCAGGGCTCACCCTGCTCCCGGCCTCCCCCCTCCCCTTCTTCCCTCAACTCTGGAGGCATCTGAAGAGATTCTTGCGGGCACTTTTCAATCGTATTTTCCACAAAGGTGAGTGGGCGCCGGCGTGGGTTCAGGGGATGTGGGCCTGTCCCCTTTCTTCTATCCCTGCCTTGATTCTCAGCCCCTCAGGAACCCAGGCCCTGACCCATCTCGCCTTTCCCCACAGACAAGCAAGCCAGCTGTGTAGGCAGCCATCGCATGTGCATGCGCTGCTCCGTGGATCCCAAGAACCTGTGCTCAAGAGTTTCTTCCCGCTTCTGCCATCGCCCAAGCTTCCTGCTCGGGCAGGCAAACCACCTTGACTACTGCCTGCAGCGGGGCTCGGCGGGGGCGGAGCCGGCTGCCCCCCACCCCCACCCCCACCCCCCACCCCCCCGCCGCGGGCGAGTGAAGGAGAAGGCGGGCGGAGCGGGAGGCAAAAAGCCTACAGCACCCGGTATTCCCAGGCGGTCTCCCATCCAAGTACTAACCAGGCCCGACCCTGCTTAGCTTCCGAGATCAGACGAGATCGGGCGCGTTCAGGGTGGTATGGCCGTAGACGGGGGCGGGGGCCGCGGGCTGCCTCTTGAGGCCCACTTTCGCTGGCGCTGGCGCCTTAACGCCAGCCCGGCGGCCGGCCCGCCCCGGCAGGGCCCCCTCGCCCGCCCAGGCAGGGGGAACGGAGGTCTCGGGTATCGGGCGGCGGCGGAGGGTTTGGCGACCACCTCCCAGCCCAGGGCGGCCGTGACCCAGCAAACCCTTCGGCGCTTGGCGCCCCGCCCAAGATCCCGCACGTCGCTCACAGGCACGTGGCCCCGGAGGCTTCAGGGCCCGGGGCCCGCGGTCCCTTGGGCCTCGGCCCTGCCCGCCCACGCGGCGCTAGGCGCAGCCCGGCCGCAGCCCGGGCCGGCCCTCCTGCCCGACAGCAGCTGGCCCGAAGCCACTGGGAGCCACCATTGAGTCGCCACGGCCCCTCAGCCCCGGCCAGGCCACCCTTGCCCCCACAGCCCCCGCCGAGCTCAGGACCCCGCCCCTGGTGGCCGGCAGGCCCGGGGAAGCGGCCCCTGCCCTCGATCCCGCTCCCGCACCCGGCCGCGGTGACACGCCAGAGGGGCGGGGTGGTGGGGGGGGGGGCTTCTGTCGGAGGGAGCTGTGGAGGGACACACCGGCACACAGGTGGCGGCGCCGGGGCTGGGCGCCGGTGGGGGCGGCCAGGTGCAGGTCGAGGGGCTCGCGGGCCGAAAGGACGGCAACTGGGCCCGCGGCGGAGTCTGAGTCCGGGCCAGCCGCCCCAGGAGCGTCTGGGGTGCGGCTGCCTTCCAGGGCCGCCTTCTGGCCGCCTGGCCGGCCGGGCCGGCGGGGAGCGCCCCCGCCGGCGCGCGCCGTGGTGGGAGGGGCCTGAGGAGGCGGGGCCTGCAGCGGGGCCCGGCGGGGGCGGTGCCGGCGGCCCCCGCCGCGGGCGAGTGAAGGAGAAGGCGGGCGGAGCGGGAGGCAAAAAGCCTACAGCACCCGGTATTCCCAGGCGGTCTCCCATCCAAGTACTAACCAGGCCCGACCCTGCTTAGCTTCCGAGATCAGACGAGATCGGGCGCGTTCAGGGTGGTATGGCCGTAGACGGGGGCGGGGGCCGCGGGCTGCCTCTTGAGGCCCACTTTCGCTGGCGCTGGCGCCTTAACGCCAGCCCGGCGGCCGGCCCGCCCCGGCAGGGCCCCCTCGCCCGCCCAGGCAGGGGGAACGGAGGTCTCGGGTATCGGGCGGCGGCGGAGGGTTTGGCGACCACCTCCCAGCCCAGGGCGGCCGTGACCCAGCAAACCCTTCGGCGCTTGGCGCCCCGCCCAAGATCCCGCACGTCGCTCACAGGCACGTGGCCCCGGAGGCTTCAGGGCCCGGGGCCCGCGGTCCCTTGGGCCTCGGCCCTGCCCGCCCACGCGGCGCTAGGCGCAGCCCGGCCGCAGCCCGGGCCGGCCCTCCTGCCCGACAGCAGCTGGCCCGAAGCCACTGGGAGCCACCATTGAGTCGCCACGGCCCCTCAGCCCCGGCCAGGCCACCCTTGCCCCCACAGCCCCCGCCGAGCTCAGGACCCCGCCCCTGGTGGCCGGCAGGCCCGGGGAAGCGGCCCCTGCCCTCGATCCCGCTCCCGCACCCGGCCGCGGTGACACGCCAGAGGGGCGGGGTGGTGGGGGGGGGGCTTCTGTCGGAGGGAGCTGTGGAGGGACACACCGGCACACAGGTGGCGGCGCCGGGGCTGGGCGCCGGTGGGGGCGGCCAGGTGCAGGTCGAGGGGCTCGCGGGCCGAAAGGACGGCAACTGGGCCCGCGGCGGAGTCTGAGTCCGGGCCAGCCGCCCCAGGAGCGTCTGGGGTGCGGCTGCCTTCCAGGGCCGCCTTCTGGCCGCCTGGCCGGCCGGGCCGGCGGGGAGCGCCCCCGCCGGCGCGCGCCGTGGTGGGAGGGGCCTGAGGAGGCGGGGCCTGCAGCGGGGCCCGGCGGGGGCGGTGCCGGCGGCCCCCGCCGCGGGCGAGTGAAGGAGAAGGCGGGCGGAGCGGGAGGCAAAAAGCCTACAGCACCCGGTATTCCCAGGCGGTCTCCCATCCAAGTACTAACCAGGCCCGACCCTGCTTAGCTTCCGAGATCAGACGAGATCGGGCGCGTTCAGGGTGGTATGGCCGTAGACGGGGGCGGGGGCCGCGGGCTGCCTCTTGAGGCCCACTTTCGCTGGCGCTGGCGCCTTAACGCCAGCCCGGCGGCCGGCCCGCCCCGGCAGGGCCCCCTCGCCCGCCCAGGCAGGGGGAACGGAGGTCTCGGGTATCGGGCGGCGGCGGAGGGTTTGGCGACCACCTCCCAGCCCAGGGCGGCCGTGACCCAGCAAACCTTTCGGCGCTTGGCGCCCCGCCCAAGATCCCGCACGTCGCTCACAGGCACGTGGCCCCGGAGGCTTCAGGGCCCGGGGCCCGCGGTCCCTTGGGCCTCGGCCCTGCCCGCCCACGCGGCGCTAGGCGCAGTCCGGCCGCAGCCCGGGCCGGCCCTCCTGCCCGACAGCAGCTGGCCCGAAGCCACTGGGAGCCACCATTGAGTCGCCACGGCCCCTCAGCCCCGGCCAGGCCACCCTTGCCCCCACAGCCCCCGCCGAGCTCAGGACCCCGCCCCTGGTGGCCGGCAGGCCCGGGGAAGCGGCCCCTGCCCTCGATCCCGCTCCCGCACCCGGCCGCGGTGACACGCCAGAGGGGCGGGGTGGTGTGGGGGGGGGCTTTTGTCGGAGGGAGCTGTGGAGGGACACACCGGCACACAGGTGGCGGCGCCGGGGCTGGGCGCCGGTGGGGGCGGCCAGGTGCAGGTCGAGGGGCTCGCGGGCCGAAAGGACGGCAACTGGGCCCGCGGCGGAGTCTGAGTCCGGGCCAGCCGCCCCAGGAGCGTCTGGGGTGCGGCTGCCTTCCAGGGCCGCCTTCTGGCCGCCTGGCCGGCCGGGCCGGCGGGGAGCGCCCCCGCCGGCGCGCGCCGTGGTGGGAGGGGCCTGAGGAGGCGGGGCCTGCAGCGGGGCCCGGCGGGGGCGGTGCCGGCGGCCCCCGCCGCGGGCGAGTGAAGGAGAAGGCGGGCGGAGCGGGAGGCAAAAAGCCTACAGCACCCGGTATTCCCAGGCGGTCTCCCATCCAAGTACTAACCAGGCCCGACCCTGCTTAGCTTCCGAGATCAGACGAGATCGGGCGCGTTCAGGGTGGTATGGCCGTAGACGGGGGCGGGGGCCGCGGGCTGCCTCTTGAGGCCCACTTTCGCTGGCGCTGGCGCCTTAACGCCAGCCCGGCGGCCGGCCCGCCCCGGCAGGGCCCCCTCGCCCGCCCAGGCAGGGGGAACGGAGGTCTCGGGTATCGGGCGGCGGCGGAGGGTTTGGCGACCACCTCCCAGCCCAGGGCGGCCGTGACCCAGCAAACCCTTCGGCGCTTGGCGCCCCGCCCAAGATCCCGCACGTCGCTCACAGGCACGTGGCCCCGGAGGCTTCAGGGCCCGGGGCCCGCGGTCCCTTGGGCCTCGGCCCTGCCCGCCCACGCGGCGCTAGGCGCAGCCCGGCCGCAGCCCGGGCCGGCCCTCCTGCCCGACAGCAGCTGGCCCGAAGCCACTGGGAGCCACCATTGAGTCGCCACGGCCCCTCAGCCCCGGCCAGGCCACCCTTGCCCCCACAGCCCCCGCCGAGCTCAGGACCCCGCCCCTGGTGGCCGGCAGGCCCGGGGAAGCGGCCCCTGCCCTCGATCCCGCTCCCGCACCCGGCCGCGGTGACACGCCAGAGGGGCGGGGTGGTGTGGGGGGGGGCTTCTGTCGGAGGGAGCTGTGGAGGGACACACCGGCACACAGGTGGCGGCGCCGGGGCTGGGCGCCGGTGGGGGCGGCCAGGTGCAGGTCGAGGGGCTCGCGGGCCGAAAGGACGGCAACTGGGCCCGCGGCGGAGTCTGGGTCTGGAGGGCTCTGAGCCTCCATCCGCTCTGGTGCCTCGGGGCTACCGGCCCGAAGCCTGGTAGCGCGACACCCCACCGGCCCACAGACGTAGCCTCCCCAGCTGTGCTCACAGCGAGTCCAACCGCAGCCTGCACCCCTCCACGGGACACTTGGATTACTCCCGCGATCCCCACGAGGTGCGGCACCCGGCGGCCGAATGGGCTGAGATCCTGCCCTTGCGGCGCCCTGTGGCCACCTCCGCCTCCCTCACGGTACTGGCCGAGGCCTCGGACCAGCGGGCCCCGGCTCCCAGCTCAGCGCTGCTCCTCCGCCCCTCTCACCTCCTGCCCGACGTCCAGGCTACCGAGCACCCTCCACCCCCGCCCACCTTCATGCCACTCAGCCGGAACCCGGGAGGCAATGCCAACTACCAGGTGTATGACAGTCTGGTGCTGAAGCGGCAACCGCAGGAGGGCCAAGCGCGGGCCAACTCGCTGCTACCTTCCACCTCGGCCTCCAGGCCCTCTCTGCACGGGAGCCAGACTGGGAAAATGAACTTACCAGCAGCAAATGGGGGCAGGGGCAGGGGGCGGCAGGGCATGGAGAGAGGAATAAAGAGCGCCAGAGTCCAGGAAACATTGGTGGTCTGTGGCTTGGAAGCGCCACTCCTTCTGCCAGCCTGGGTCCCTGCGCTTGGCTTCCTGCAATAAGAAGCCAGTGTCCCCTTCTTGGCCTGAGGGTCCCTTTGGTTTAGTGGCCACAGTTCCGCCAGCAGGCCCCTCCTGGTCCTATACCATGCACTAAGTACATCTGCAGCTGCAGACTCCAAACCCCTGGTCTCTGGGCACCTCCTCTGTGTCTCAGCTGTCCCTGTCCACAGAGAGCCTCATACAAGAAGTTGCTTCCAAACTGGGAGGTTCCACATCTGGGCAGGTCCAGCTCCAGGCCCAGTGAAGGGCATGAAGAAGGCTGAGGCTCTGGACTCCAGCCAGGCCTTCAGCAGGCCTCTGAGGCCAAGGTCTTCCTAGTCTCAAGAGGGGCCAAGAGACGCAATGCGTCATTTGAACAAGTGAGTCAGCGGGCGGTGAGCGAATGAATGACCGCTCGAGGGGATGTATGCCGGCCACCGGGCCCTGTTTGACTGTCCAGCCTCAGCTTACCTGACCCTGGTTACCAGGGAATGCCACTCTGGGCCCTCCTTTTCATCCCCCTCCCTCACTGTGACCTCACCACCTGCCCCATTATGACCCAGTCTGGCTCCCAGTTAAAACTGGAGGGCAGGGGGCCCAGGCAGTCCTGGGACCAACGGCCATGGGTGAGCGAAACTACTACCGAGCCGAGCCGTTCACTGGCCCCATCCCCAGGAAATGCCAGGAGCAAGGATACTCAATTCTTCTGATCCCGGTCAGCTTCATCTTGCTCAACGTGGGGATCAACGTGGTGACTATGGTCAGGGCAGGATCTGTGCAGCGCGGTTGGGGGAGCCCTGGGGTCTTGAAGGGGCTGAGGTGGGAGGGCTGCTGGGGTGTGACCGGACAAGGGTTGGATTTCAGGGCTCACCCTGCTCCCGGCCTCCCCCCTCCCCTTCTTCCCTCAACTCTGGAGGCATCTGAAGAGATTCTTGCGGGCACTTTTCAATCGTATTTTCCACAAAGGTGAGTGGGCGCCGGCGTGGGTTCAGGGGATGTGGGCCTGTCCCCTTTCTTCTATCCCTGCCTTGATTCTCAGCCCCTCAGGAACCCAGGCCCTGACCCATCTCGCCTTTCCCCACAGACAAGCAAGCCAGCTGTGTAGGCAGCCATCGCATGTGCATGCGCTGCTCCGTGGATCCCAAGAACCTGTGCTCAAGAGTTTCTTCCCGCTTCTGCCATCGCCCAAGCTTCCTGCTCGGGCAGGCAAACCACCTTGACTACTGCCTGCAGCGGGGCTCGGCGGGGGCGGAGCCGGCTGCCCCCCACCCCCACCCCCCCTCCCCCGCCGCGGGCGAGTGAAGGAGAAGGCGGGCGGAGCGGGAGGCAAAAAGCCTACAGCACCCGGTATTCCCAGGCGGTCTCCCATCCAAGTACTAACCAGGCCCGACCCTGCTTAGCTTCCGAGATCAGACGAGATCGGGCGCGTTCAGGGTGGTATGGCCGTAGACGGGGGCGGGGGCCGCGGGCTGCCTCTTGAGGCCCACTTTCGCTGGCGCTGGCGCCTTAACGCCAGCCCGGCGGCCGGCCCGCCCCGGCAGGGCCCCCTCGCCCGCCCAGGCAGGGGGAACGGAGGTCTCGGGTATCGGGCGGCGGCGGAGGGTTTGGCGACCACCTCCCAGCCCAGGGCGGCCGTGACCCAGCAAACCCTTCGGCGCTTGGCGCCCCGCCCAAGATCCCGCACGTCGCTCACAGGCACGTGGCCCCGGAGGCTTCAGGGCCCGGGGCCCGCGGTCCCTTGGGCCTCGGCCCTGCCCGCCCACGCGGCGCTAGGCGCAGCCCGGCCGCAGCCCGGGCCGGCCCTCCTGCCCGACAGCAGCTGGCCCGAAGCCACTGGGAGCCACCATTGAGTCGCCACGGCCCCTCAGCCCCAGCCAGGCCACCCTTGCCCCCACAGCCCCCGCCGAGCTCAGGACCCCGCCCCTGGTGGCCGGCAGGCCCGGGGAAGCGGCCCCTGCCCTCGATCCCGCTCCCGCACCCGGCCGCGGTGACACGCCAGAGGGGCGGGGTGGTGGGGGGGGGGCTTCTGTCGGAGGGAGCTGTGGAGGGACACACCGGCACACAGGTGGCGGCGCCGGGGCTGGGCGCCGGTGGGGGCGGCCAGGTGCAGGTCGAGGGGCTCGCGGGCCGAAAGGACGGCAACTGGGCCCGCGGCGGAGTCTGAGTCCGGGCCAGCCGCCCCAGGAGCGTCTGGGGTGCGGCTGCCTTCCAGGGCCGCCTTCTGGCCGCCTGGCCGGCCGGGCCGGCGGGGAGCGCCCCCGCCGGCGCGCGCCGTGGTGGGAGGGGCCTGAGGAGGCGGGGCCTGCAGCGGGGCCCGGCGGGGGCGGTGCCGGCGGCCCCCGCCGCGGGCGAGTGAAGGAGAAGGCGGGCGGAGCGGGAGGCAAAAAGCCTACAGCACCCGGTATTCCCAGGCGGTCTCCCATCCAAGTACTAACCAGGCCCGACCCTGCTTAGCTTCCGAGATCAGACGAGATCGGGCGCGTTCAGGGTGGTATGGCCGTAGACGGGGGCGGGGGCCGCGGGCTGCCTCTTGAGGCCCACTTTCGCTGGCGCTGGCGCCTTAACGCCAGCCCGGCGGCCGGCCCGCCCCGGCAGGGCCCCCTCGCCCGCCCAGGCAGGGGGAACGGAGGTCTCGGGTATCGGGCGGCGGCGGAGGGTTTGGCGACCACCTCCCAGCCCAGGGCGGCCGTGACCCAGCAAACCCTTCGGCGCTTGGCGCCCCGCCCAAGATCCCGCACGTCGCTCACAGGCACGTGGCCCCGGAGGCTTCAGGGCCCGGGGCCCGCGGTCCCTTGGGCCTCGGCCCTGCCCGCCCACGCGGCGCTAGGCGCAGCCCGGCCGCAGCCCGGGCCGGCCCTCCTGCCCGACAGCAGCTGGCCCGAAGCCACTGGGAGCCACCATTGAGTCGCCACGGCCCCTCAGCCCCGGCCAGGCCACCCTTGCCCCCACAGCCCCCGCCGAGCTCAGGACCCCGCCCCTGGTGGCCGGCAGGCCCGGGGAAGCGGCCCCTGCCCTCGATCCCGCTCCCGCACCCGGCCGCGGTGACACGCCAGAGGGGCGGGGTGGTGGGGGGGGGGCTTCTGTCGGAGGGAGCTGTGGAGGGACACACCGGCACACAGGTGGCGGCGCCGGGGCTGGGCGCCGGTGGGGGCGGCCAGGTGCAGGTCGAGGGGCTCGCGGGCCGAAAGGACGGCAACTGGGCCCGCGGCGGAGTCTGAGTCCGGGCCAGCCGCCCCAGGAGCGTCTGGGGTGCGGCTGCCTTCCAGGGCCGCCTTCTGGCCGCCTGGCCGGCCGGGCCGGCGGGGAGCGCCCCCGCCGGCGCGCGCCGTGGTGGGAGGGGCCTGAGGAGGCGGGGCCTGCAGCGGGGCCCGGCGGGGGCGGTGCCGGCGGCCCCCGCCGCGGGCGAGTGAAGGAGAAGGCGGGCGGAGCGGGAGGCAAAAAGCCTACAGCACCCGGTATTCCCAGGCGGTCTCCCATCCAAGTACTAACCAGGCCCGACCCTGCTTAGCTTCCGAGATCAGACGAGATCGGGCGCGTTCAGGGTGGTATGGCCGTAGACGGGGGCGGGGGCCGCGGGCTGCCTCTTGAGGCCCACTTTCGCTGGCGCTGGCGCCTTAACGCCAGCCCGGCGGCCGGCCCGCCCCGGCAGGGCCCCCTCGCCCGCCCAGGCAGGGGGAACGGAGGTCTCGGGTATCGGGCGGCGGCGGAGGGTTTGGCGACCACCTCCCAGCCCAGGGCGGCCGTGACCCAGCAAACCTTTCGGCGCTTGGCGCCCCGCCCAAGATCCCGCACGTCGCTCACAGGCACGTGGCCCCGGAGGCTTCAGGGCCCGGGGCCCGCGGTCCCTTGGGCCTCGGCCCTGCCCGCCCACGCGGCGCTAGGCGCAGTCCGGCCGCAGCCCGGGCCGGCCCTCCTGCCCGACAGCAGCTGGCCCGAAGCCACTGGGAGCCACCATTGAGTCGCCACGGCCCCTCAGCCCCGGCCAGGCCACCCTTGCCCCCACAGCCCCCGCCGAGCTCAGGACCCCGCCCCTGGTGGCCGGCAGGCCCGGGGAAGCGGCCCCTGCCCTCGATCCCGCTCCCGCACCCGGCCGCGGTGACACGCCAGAGGGGCGGGGTGGTGTGGGGGGGGGCTTTTGTCGGAGGGAGCTGTGGAGGGACACACCGGCACACAGGTGGCGGCGCCGGGGCTGGGCGCCGGTGGGGGCGGCCAGGTGCAGGTCGAGGGGCTCGCGGGCCGAAAGGACGGCAACTGGGCCCGCGGCGGAGTCTGGGTCTGGAGGGCTCTGAGCCTCCATCCGCTCTGGTGCCTCGGGGCTACCGGCCCGAAGCCTGGTAGCGCGACACCCCACCGGCCCACAGACGTAGCCTCCCCAGCTGTGCTCACAGCGAGTCCAACCGCAGCCCGCACCCCTCCACGGGACACTTGGATTACTCCCGCGATCCCCACGAGGTGCGGCACCCGGCGGCCGAATGGGCTGAGATCCTGCCCTTGCGGCGCCCTGTGGCCACCTCCGCCTCCCTCACGGTACTGGCCGAGGCCTCGGACCAGCGGGCCCCGGCTCCCAGCTCAGCGCTGCTCCTCCGCCCCTCTCACCTCCTGCCCGACGTCCAGGCTACCGAGCACCCTCCACCCCCGCCCACCTTCATGCCACTCAGCCGGAACCCGGGAGGCAATGCCAACTACCAGGTGTATGACAGTCTGGTGCTGAAGCGGCAACCGCAGGAGGGCCAAGCGCGGGCCAACTCGCTGCTACCTTCCACCTCGGCCTCCAGGCCCTCTCTGCACGGGAGCCAGACTGGGAAAATGAACTTACCAGCAGCAAATGGGGGCAGGGGCAGGGGGCGGCAGGGCATGGAGAGAGGAATAAAGAGCGCCAGAGTCCAGGAAACATTGGTGGTCTGTGGCTTGGAAGCGCCACTCCTTCTGCCAGCCTGGGTCCCTGCGCTTGGCTTCCTGCAATAAGAAGCCAGTGTCCCCTTCTTGGCCTGAGGGTCCCTTTGGTTTAGTGGCCACAGTTCCGCCAGCAGGCCCCTCCTGGTCCTATACCATGCACTAAGTACATCTGCAGCTGCAGACTCCAAACCCCTGGTCTCTGGGCACCTCCTCTGTGTCTCAGCTGTCCCTGTCCACAGAGAGCCTCATACAAGAAGTTGCTTCCAAACTGGGAGGTTCCACATCTGGGCAGGTCCAGCTCCAGGCCCAGTGAAGGGCATGAAGAAGGCTGAGGCTCTGGACTCCAGCCAGGCCTTCAGCAGGCCTCTGAGGCCAAGGTCTTCCTAGTCTCAAGAGGGGCCAAGAGACGCAATGCGTCATTTGAACAAGTGAGTCAGCGGGCGGTGAGCGAATGAATGACCGCTCGAGGGGATGTATGCCGGCCACCGGGCCCTGTTTGACTGTCCAGCCTCAGCTTACCTGACCCTGGTTACCAGGGAATGCCACTCTGGGCCCTCCTTTTCATCCCCCTCCCTCACTGTGACCTCACCACCTGCCCCATTATGACCCAGTCTGGCTCCCAGTTAAAACTGGAGGGCAGGGGGCCCAGGCAGTCCTGGGACCAACGGCCATGGGTGAGCGAAACTACTACCGAGCCGAGCCGTTCACTGGCCCCATCCCCAGGAAATGCCAGGAGCAAGGATACTCAATTCTTCTGATCCCGGTCAGCTTCATCTTGCTCAACGTGGGGATCAACGTGGTGACTATGGTCAGGGCAGGATCTGTGCAGCGCGGTTGGGGGAGCCCTGGGGTCTTGAAGGGGCTGAGGTGGGAGGGCTGCTGGGGTGTGACCGGACAAGGGTTGGATTTCAGGGCTCACCCTGCTCCCGGCCTCCCCCCTCCCCTTCTTCCCTCAACTCTGGAGGCATCTGAAGAGATTCTTGCGGGCACTTTTCAATCGTATTTTCCACAAAGGTGAGTGGGCGCCGGCGTGGGTTCAGGGGATGTGGGCCTGTCCCCTTTCTTCTATCCCTGCCTTGATTCTCAGCCCCTCAGGAACCCAGGCCCTGACCCATCTCGCCTTTCCCCACAGACAAGCAAGCCAGCTGTGTAGGCAGCCATCGCATGTGCATGCGCTGCTCCGTGGATCCCAAGAACCTGTGCTCAAGAGTTTCTTCCCGCTTCTGCCATCGCCCAAGCTTCCTGCTCGGGCAGGCAAACCACCTTGACTACTGCCTGCAGCGGGGCTCGGCGGGGGCGGAGCCGGCTGCCCCCCACCCCCACCCCCACCCCCCACCCCCCCGCCGCGGGCGAGTGAAGGAGAAGGCGGGCGGAGCGGGAGGCAAAAAGCCTACAGCACCCGGTATTCCCAGGCGGTCTCCCATCCAAGTACTAACCAGGCCCGACCCTGCTTAGCTTCCGAGATCAGACGAGATCGGGCGCGTTCAGGGTGGTATGGCCGTAGACGGGGGCGGGGGCCGCGGGCTGCCTCTTGAGGCCCACTTTCGCTGGCGCTGGCGCCTTAACGCCAGCCCGGCGGCCGGCCCGCCCCGGCAGGGCCCCCTCGCCCGCCCAGGCAGGGGGAACGGAGGTCTCGGGTATCGGGCGGCGGCGGAGGGTTTGGCGACCACCTCCCAGCCCAGGGCGGCCGTGACCCAGCAAACCCTTCGGCGCTTGGCGCCCCGCCCAAGATCCCGCACGTCGCTCACAGGCACGTGGCCCCGGAGGCTTCAGGGCCCGGGGCCCGCGGTCCCTTGGGCCTCGGCCCTGCCCGCCCACGCGGCGCTAGGCGCAGCCCGGCCGCAGCCCGGGCCGGCCCTCCTGCCCGACAGCAGCTGGCCCGAAGCCACTGGGAGCCACCATTGAGTCGCCACGGCCCCTCAGCCCCGGCCAGGCCACCCTTGCCCCCACAGCCCCCGCCGAGCTCAGGACCCCGCCCCTGGTGGCCGGCAGGCCCGGGGAAGCGGCCCCTGCCCTCGATCCCGCTCCCGCACCCGGCCGCGGTGACACGCCAGAGGGGCGGGGTGGTGTGGGGGGGGGCTTTTGTCGGAGGGAGCTGTGGAGGGACACACCGGCACACAGGTGGCGGCGCCGGGGCTGGGCGCCGGTGGGGGCGGCCAGGTGCAGGTCGAGGGGCTCGCGGGCCGAAAGGACGGCAACTGGGCCCGCGGCGGAGTCTGAGTCCGGGCCAGCCGCCCCAGGAGCGTCTGGGGTGCGGCTGCCTTCCAGGGCCGCCTTCTGGCCGCCTGGCCGGCCGGGCCGGCGGGGAGCGCCCCCGCCGGCGCGCGCCGTGGTGGGAGGGGCCTGAGGAGGCGGGGCCTGCAGCGGGGCCCGGCGGGGGCGGTGCCGGCGGCCCCCGCCGCGGGCGAGTGAAGGAGAAGGCGGGCGGAGCGGGAGGCAAAAAGCCTACAGCACCCGGTATTCCCAGGCGGTCTCCCATCCAAGTACTAACCAGGCCCGACCCTGCTTAGCTTCCGAGATCAGACGAGATCGGGCGCGTTCAGGGTGGTATGGCCGTAGACGGGGGCGGGGGCCGCGGGCTGCCTCTTGAGGCCCACTTTCGCTGGCGCTGGCGCCTTAACGCCAGCCCGGCGGCCGGCCCGCCCCGGCAGGGCCCCCTCGCCCGCCCAGGCAGGGGGAACGGAGGTCTCGGGTATCGGGCGGCGGCGGAGGGTTTGGCGACCACCTCCCAGCCCAGGGCGGCCGTGACCCAGCAAACCCTTCGGCGCTTGGCGCCCCGCCCAAGATCCCGCACGTCGCTCACAGGCACGTGGCCCCGGAGGCTTCAGGGCCCGGGGCCCGCGGTCCCTTGGGCCTCGGCCCTGCCCGCCCACGCGGCGCTAGGCGCAGCCCGGCCGCAGCCCGGGCCGGCCCTCCTGCCCGACAGCAGCTGGCCCGAAGCCACTGGGAGCCACCATTGAGTCGCCACGGCCCCTCAGCCCCGGCCAGGCCACCCTTGCCCCCACAGCCCCCGCCGAGCTCAGGACCCCGCCCCTGGTGGCCGGCAGGCCCGGGGAAGCGGCCCCTGCCCTCGATCCCGCTCCCGCACCCGGCCGCGGTGACACGCCAGAGGGGCGGGGTGGTGTGGGGGGGGGCTTCTGTCGGAGGGAGCTGTGGAGGGACACACCGGCACACAGGTGGCGGCGCCGGGGCTGGGCGCCGGTGGGGGCGGCCAGGTGCAGGTCGAGGGGCTCGCGGGCCGAAAGGACGGCAACTGGGCCCGCGGCGGAGTCTGGGTCTGGAGGGCTCTGAGCCTCCATCCGCTCTGGTGCCTCGGGGCTACCGGCCCGAAGCCTGGTAGCGCGACACCCCACCGGCCCACAGACGTAGCCTCCCCAGCTGTGCTCACAGCGAGTCCAACCGCAGCCTGCACCCCTCCACGGGACACTTGGATTACTCCCGCGATCCCCACGAGGTGCGGCACCCGGCGGCCGAATGGGCTGAGATCCTGCCCTTGCGGCGCCCTGTGGCCACCTCCGCCTCCCTCACGGTACTGGCCGAGGCCTCGGACCAGCGGGCCCCGGCTCCCAGCTCAGCGCTGCTCCTCCGCCCCTCTCACCTCCTGCCCGACGTCCAGGCTACCGAGCACCCTCCACCCCCGCCCACCTTCATGCCACTCAGCCGGAACCCGGGAGGCAATGCCAACTACCAGGTGTATGACAGTCTGGTGCTGAAGCGGCAACCGCAGGAGGGCCAAGCGCGGGCCAACTCGCTGCTACCTTCCACCTCGGCCTCCAGGCCCTCTCTGCACGGGAGCCAGACTGGGAAAATGAACTTACCAGCAGCAAATGGGGGCAGGGGCAGGGGGCGGCAGGGCATGGAGAGAGGAATAAAGAGCGCCAGAGTCCAGGAAACATTGGTGGTCTGTGGCTTGGAAGCGCCACTCCTTCTGCCAGCCTGGGTCCCTGCGCTTGGCTTCCTGCAATAAGAAGCCAGTGTCCCCTTCTTGGCCTGAGGGTCCCTTTGGTTTAGTGGCCACAGTTCCGCCAGCAGGCCCCTCCTGGTCCTATACCATGCACTAAGTACATCTGCAGCTGCAGACTCCAAACCCCTGGTCTCTGGGCACCTCCTCTGTGTCTCAGCTGTCCCTGTCCACAGAGAGCCTCATACAAGAAGTTGCTTCCAAACTGGGAGGTTCCACATCTGGGCAGGTCCAGCTCCAGGCCCAGTGAAGGGCATGAAGAAGGCTGAGGCTCTGGACTCCAGCCAGGCCTTCAGCAGGCCTCTGAGGCCAAGGTCTTCCTAGTCTCAAGAGGG
Source organism: Lagenorhynchus albirostris (assembly GCF_949774975.1). Lineage (NCBI taxonomy): Eukaryota > Metazoa > Chordata > Mammalia > Artiodactyla > Delphinidae > Lagenorhynchus > Lagenorhynchus albirostris. The sequence goes on along the minus strand of NC_083114.1, from coordinate 21,143,806 downwards.
GCCAAGAGACGCAATGCGTCATTTGAACAAGTGAGTCAGCGGGCGGTGAGCGAATGAATGACCGCTCGAGGGGATGTATGCCGGCCACCGGGCCCTGTTTGACTGTCCAGCCTCAGCTTACCTGACCCTGGTTACCAGGGAATGCCACTCTGGGCCCTCCTTTTCATCCCCCTCCCTCACTGTGACCTCACCACCTGCCCCATTATGACCCAGTCTGGCTCCCAGTTAAAACTGGAGGGCAGGGGGCCCAGGCAGTCCTGGGACCAACGGCCATGGGTGAGCGAAACTACTACCGAGCCGAGCCGTTCACTGGCCCCATCCCCAGGAAATGCCAGGAGCAAGGATACTCAATTCTTCTGATCCCGGTCAGCTTCATCTTGCTCAACGTGGGGATCAACGTGGTGACTATGGTCAGGGCAGGATCTGTGCAGCGCGGTTGGGGGAGCCCTGGGGTCTTGAAGGGGCTGAGGTGGGAGGGCTGCTGGGGTGTGACCGGACAAGGGTTGGATTTCAGGGCTCACCCTGCTCCCGGCCTCCCCCCTCCCCTTCTTCCCTCAACTCTGGAGGCATCTGAAGAGATTCTTGCGGGCACTTTTCAATCGTATTTTCCACAAAGGTGAGTGGGCGCCGGCGTGGGTTCAGGGGATGTGGGCCTGTCCCCTTTCTTCTATCCCTGCCTTGATTCTCAGCCCCTCAGGAACCCAGGCCCTGACCCATCTCGCCTTTCCCCACAGACAAGCAAGCCAGCTGTGTAGGCAGCCATCGCATGTGCATGCGCTGCTCCGTGGATCCCAAGAACCTGTGCTCAAGAGTTTCTTCCCGCTTCTGCCATCGCCCAAGCTTCCTGCTCGGGCAGGCAAACCACCTTGACTACTGCCTGCAGCGGGGCTCGGCGGGGGCGGAGCCGGCTGCCCCCCACCCCCACCCCCACCCCCCACCCCCCCGCCGCGGGCGAGTGAAGGAGAAGGCGGGCGGAGCGGGAGGCAAAAAGCCTACAGCACCCGGTATTCCCAGGCGGTCTCCCATCCAAGTACTAACCAGGCCCGACCCTGCTTAGCTTCCGAGATCAGACGAGATCGGGCGCGTTCAGGGTGGTATGGCCGTAGACGGGGGCGGGGGCCGCGGGCTGCCTCTTGAGGCCCACTTTCGCTGGCGCTGGCGCCTTAACGCCAGCCCGGCGGCCGGCCCGCCCCGGCAGGGCCCCCTCGCCCGCCCAGGCAGGGGGAACGGAGGTCTCGGGTATCGGGCGGCGGCGGAGGGTTTGGCGACCACCTCCCAGCCCAGGGCGGCCGTGACCCAGCAAACCCTTCGGCGCTTGGCGCCCCGCCCAAGATCCCGCACGTCGCTCACAGGCACGTGGCCCCGGAGGCTTCAGGGCCCGGGGCCCGCGGTCCCTTGGGCCTCGGCCCTGCCCGCCCACGCGGCGCTAGGCGCAGCCCGGCCGCAGCCCGGGCCGGCCCTCCTGCCCGACAGCAGCTGGCCCGAAGCCACTGGGAGCCACCATTGAGTCGCCACGGCCCCTCAGCCCCGGCCAGGCCACCCTTGCCCCCACAGCCCCCGCCGAGCTCAGGACCCCGCCCCTGGTGGCCGGCAGGCCCGGGGAAGCGGCCCCTGCCCTCGATCCCGCTCCCGCACCCGGCCGCGGTGACACGCCAGAGGGGCGGGGTGGTGTGGGGGGGGGCTTTTGTCGGAGGGAGCTGTGGAGGGACACACCGGCACACAGGTGGCGGCGCCGGGGCTGGGCGCCGGTGGGGGCGGCCAGGTGCAGGTCGAGGGGCTCGCGGGCCGAAAGGACGGCAACTGGGCCCGCGGCGGAGTCTGAGTCCGGGCCAGCCGCCCCAGGAGCGTCTGGGGTGCGGCTGCCTTCCAGGGCCGCCTTCTGGCCGCCTGGCCGGCCGGGCCGGCGGGGAGCGCCCCCGCCGGCGCGCGCCGTGGTGGGAGGGGCCTGAGGAGGCGGGGCCTGCAGCGGGGCCCGGCGGGGGCGGTGCCGGCGGCCCCCGCCGCGGGCGAGTGAAGGAGAAGGCGGGCGGAGCGGGAGGCAAAAAGCCTACAGCACCCGGTATTCCCAGGCGGTCTCCCATCCAAGTACTAACCAGGCCCGACCCTGCTTAGCTTCCGAGATCAGACGAGATCGGGCGCGTTCAGGGTGGTATGGCCGTAGACGGGGGCGGGGGCCGCGGGCTGCCTCTTGAGGCCCACTTTCGCTGGCGCTGGCGCCTTAACGCCAGCCCGGCGGCCGGCCCGCCCCGGCAGGGCCCCCTCGCCCGCCCAGGCAGGGGGAACGGAGGTCTCGGGTATCGGGCGGCGGCGGAGGGTTTGGCGACCACCTCCCAGCCCAGGGCGGCCGTGACCCAGCAAACCCTTCGGCGCTTGGCGCCCCGCCCAAGATCCCGCACGTCGCTCACAGGCACGTGGCCCCGGAGGCTTCAGGGCCCGGGGCCCGCGGTCCCTTGGGCCTCGGCCCTGCCCGCCCACGCGGCGCTAGGCGCAGCCCGGCCGCAGCCCGGGCCGGCCCTCCTGCCCGACAGCAGCTGGCCCGAAGCCACTGGGAGCCACCATTGAGTCGCCACGGCCCCTCAGCCCCGGCCAGGCCACCCTTGCCCCCACAGCCCCCGCCGAGCTCAGGACCCCGCCCCTGGTGGCCGGCAGGCCCGGGGAAGCGGCCCCTGCCCTCGATCCCGCTCCCGCACCCGGCCGCGGTGACACGCCAGAGGGGCGGGGTGGTGTGGGGGGGGGCTTCTGTCGGAGGGAGCTGTGGAGGGACACACCGGCACACAGGTGGCGGCGCCGGGGCTGGGCGCCGGTGGGGGCGGCCAGGTGCAGGTCGAGGGGCTCGCGGGCCGAAAGGACGGCAACTGGGCCCGCGGCGGAGTCTGGGTCTGGAGGGCTCTGAGCCTCCATCCGCTCTGGTGCCTCGGGGCTACCGGCCCGAAGCCTGGTAGCGCGACACCCCACCGGCCCACAGACGTAGCCTCCCCAGCTGTGCTCACAGCGAGTCCAACCGCAGCCCGCACCCCTCCACGGGACACTTGGATTACTCCCGCGATCCCCACGAGGTGCGGCACCCGGCGGCCGAATGGGCTGAGATCCTGCCCTTGCGGCGCCCTGTGGCCACCTCCGCCTCCCTCACGGTACTGGCCGAGGCCTCGGACCAGCGGGCCCCGGCTCCCAGCTCAGCGCTGCTCCTCCGCCCCTCTCACCTCCTGCCCGACGTCCAGGCTACCGAGCACCCTCCACCCCCGCCCACCTTCATGCCACTCAGCCGGAACCCGGGAGGCAATGCCAACTACCAGGTGTATGACAGTCTGGTGCTGAAGCGGCAACCGCAGGAGGGCCAAGCGCGGGCCAACTCGCTGCTACCTTCCACCTCGGCCTCCAGGCCCTCTCTGCATGGGAGCCAGACTGGGAAAATGAACTTACCAGCAGCAAATGGGGGCAGGGGCAGGGGGCGGCAGGGCATGGAGAGAGGAATAAAGAGCGCCAGAGTCCAGGAAACATTGGTGGTCTGTGGCTTGGAAGCGCCACTCCTTCTGCCAGCCTGGGTCCCTGCGCTTGGCTTCCTGCAATAAGAAGCCAGTGTCCCCTTCTTGGCCTGAGGGTCCCTTTGGTTTAGTGGCCACAGTTCCGCCAGCAGGCCCCTCCTGGTCCTATACCATGCACTAAGTACATCTGCAGCTGCAGACTCCAAACCCCTGGTCTCTGGGCACCTCCTCTGTGTCTCAGCTGTCCCTGTCCACAGAGAGCCTCATACAAGAAGTTGCTTCCAAACTGGGAGGTTCCACATCTGGGCAGGTCCAGCTCCAGGCCCAGTGAAGGGCATGAAGAAGGCTGAGGCTCTGGACTCCAGCCAGGCCTTCAGCAGGCCTCTGAGGCCAAGGTCTTCCTAGTCTCAAGAGGGGCCAAGAGACGCAATGCGTCATTTGAACAAGTGAGTCAGCGGGCGGTGAGCGAATGAATGACCGCTCGAGGGGATGTATGCCGGCCACCGGGCCCTGTTTGACTGTCCAGCCTCAGCTTACCTGACCCTGGTTACCAGGGAATGCCACTCTGGGCCCTCCTTTTCATCCCCCTCCCTCACTGTGACCTCACCACCTGCCCCATTATGACCCAGTCTGGCTCCCAGTTAAAACTGGAGGGCAGGGGGCCCAGGCAGTCCTGGGACCAACGGCCATGGGTGAGCGAAACTACTACCGAGCCGAGCCGTTCACTGGCCCCATCCCCAGGAAATGCCAGGAGCAAGGATACTCAATTCTTCTGATCCCGGTCAGCTTCATCTTGCTCAACGTGGGGATCAACGTGGTGACTATGGTCAGGGCAGGATCTGTGCAGCGCGGTTGGGGGAGCCCTGGGGTCTTGAAGGGGCTGAGGTGGGAGGGCTGCTGGGGTGTGACCGGACAAGGGTTGGATTTCAGGGCTCACCCTGCTCCCGGCCTCCCCCCTCCCCTTCTTCCCTCAACTCTGGAGGCATCTGAAGAGATTCTTGCGGGCACTTTTCAATCGTATTTTCCACAAAGGTGAGTGGGCGCCGGCGTGGGTTCAGGGGATGTGGGCCTGTCCCCTTTCTTCTATCCCTGCCTTGATTCTCAGCCCCTCAGGAACCCAGGCCCTGACCCATCTCGCCTTTCCCCACAGACAAGCAAGCCAGCTGTGTAGGCAGCCATCGCATGTGCATGCGCTGCTCCGTGGATCCCAAGAACCTGTGCTCAAGAGTTTCTTCCCGCTTCTGCCATCGCCCAAGCTTCCTGCTCGGGCAGGCAAACCACCTTGACTACTGCCTGCAGCGGGGCTCGGCGGGGGCGGAGCCGGCTGCCCCCCACCCCCACCCCCACCCCCCACCCCCCCCGCCGCGGGCGAGTGAAGGAGAAGGCGGGCGGAGCGGGAGGCAAAAAGCCTACAGCACCCGGTATTCCCAGGCGGTCTCCCATCCAAGTACTAACCAGGCCCGACCCTGCTTAGCTTCCGAGATCAGACGAGATCGGGCGCGTTCAGGGTGGTATGGCCGTAGACGGGGGCGGGGGCCGCGGGCTGCCTCTTGAGGCCCACTTTCGCTGGCGCTGGCGCCTTAACGCCAGCCCGGCGGCCGGCCCGCCCCGGCAGGGCCCCCTCGCCCGCCCAGGCAGGGGGAACGGAGGTCTCGGGTATCGGGCGGCGGCGGAGGGTTTGGCGACCACCTCCCAGCCCAGGGCGGCCGTGACCCAGCAAACCCTTCGGCGCTTGGCGCCCCGCCCAAGATCCCGCACGTCGCTCACAGGCACGTGGCCCCGGAGGCTTCAGGGCCCGGGGCCCGCGGTCCCTTGGGCCTCGGCCCTGCCCGCCCACGCGGCGCTAGGCGCAGCCCGGCCGCAGCCCGGGCCGGCCCTCCTGCCCGACAGCAGCTGGCCCGAAGCCACTGGGAGCCACCATTGAGTCGCCACGGCCCCTCAGCCCCGGCCAGGCCACCCTTGCCCCCACAGCCCCCGCCGAGCTCAGGACCCCGCCCCTGGTGGCCGGCAGGCCCGGGGAAGCGGCCCCTGCCCTCGATCCCGCTCCCGCACCCGGCCGCGGTGACACGCCAGAGGGGCGGGGTGGTGTGGGGGGGGGCTTCTGTCGGAGGGAGCTGTGGAGGGACACACCAGCACACAGGTGGCGGCGCCGGGGCTGGGCGCCGGTGGGGGCGGCCAGGTGCAGGTCGAGGGGCTCGCGGGCCGAAAGGACGGCAACTGGGCCCGCGGCGGAGTCTGGGTCTGGAGGGCTCTGAGCCTCCATCCGCTCTGGTGCCTCGGGGCTACCGGCCCGAAGCCTGGTAGCGCGACACCCCACCGGCCCACAGACGTAGCCTCCCCAGCTGTGCTCACAGCGAGTCCAACCGCAGCCCGCACCCCTCCACGGGACACTTGGATTACTCCCGCGATCCCCACGAGGTGCGGCACCCGGCGGCCGAATGGGCTGAGATCCTGCCCTTGCGGCGCCCTGTGGCCACCTCCGCCTCCCTCACGGTACTGGCCGAGGCCTCGGACCAGCGGGCCCCGGCTCCCAGCTCAGCGCTGCTCCTCCGCCCCTCTCACCTCCTGCCCGACGTCCAGGCTACCGAGCACCCTCCACCCCCGCCCACCTTCATGCCACTCAGCCGGAACCCGGGAGGCAATGCCAACTACCAGGTGTATGACAGTCTGGTGCTGAAGCGGCAACCGCAGGAGGGCCAAGCGCGGGCCAACTCGCTGCTACCTTCCACCTCGGCCTCCAGGCCCTCTCTGCACGGGAGCCAGACTGGGAAAATGAACTTACCAGCAGCAAATGGGGGCAGGGGCAGGGGGCGGCAGGGCATGGAGAGAGGAATAAAGAGCGCCAGAGTCCAGGAAACATTGGTGGTCTGTGGCTTGGAAGCGCCACTCCTTCTGCCAGCCTGGGTCCCTGCGCTTGGCTTCCTGCAATAAGAAGCCAGTGTCCCCTTCTTGGCCTGAGGGTCCCTTTGGTTTAGTGGCCACAGTTCCGCCAGCAGGCCCCTCCTGGTCCTATACCATGCACTAAGTACATCTGCAGCTGCAGACTCCAAACCCCTGGTCTCTGGGCACCTCCTCTGTGTCTCAGCTGTCCCTGTCCACAGAGAGCCTCATACAAGAAGTTGCTTCCAAACTGGGAGGTTCCACATCTGGGCAGGTCCAGCTCCAGGCCCAGTGAAGGGCATGAAGAAGGCTGAGGCTCTGGACTCCAGCCAGGCCTTCAGCAGGCCTCTGAGGCCAAGGTCTTCCTAGTCTCAAGAGGGGCCAAGAGACGCAATGCGTCATTTGAACAAGTGAGTCAGCGGGCGGTGAGCGAATGAATGACCGCTCGAGGGGATGTATGCCGGCCACCGGGCCCTGTTTGACTGTCCAGCCTCAGCTTACCTGACCCTGGTTACCAGGGAATGCCACTCTGGGCCCTCCTTTTCATCCCCCTCCCTCACTGTGACCTCACCACCTGCCCCATTATGACCCAGTCTGGCTCCCAGTTAAAACTGGAGGGCAGGGGGCCCAGGCAGTCCTGGGACCAACGGCCATGGGTGAGCGAAACTACTACCGAGCCGAGCCGTTCACTGGCCCCATCCCCAGGAAATGCCAGGAGCAAGGATACTCAATTCTTCTGATCCCGGTCAGCTTCATCTTGCTCAACGTGGGGATCAACGTGGTGACTATGGTCAGGGCAGGATCTGTGCAGCGCGGTTGGGGGAGCCCTGGGGTCTTGAAGGGGCTGAGGTGGGAGGGCTGCTGGGGTGTGACCGGACAAGGGTTGGATTTCAGGGCTCACCCTGCTCCCGGCCTCCCCCCTCCCCTTCTTCCCTCAACTCTGGAGGCATCTGAAGAGATTCTTGCGGGCACTTTTCAATCGTATTTTCCACAAAGGTGAGTGGGCGCCGGCGTGGGTTCAGGGGATGTGGGCCTGTCCCCTTTCTTCTATCCCTGCCTTGATTCTCAGCCCCTCAGGAACCCAGGCCCTGACCCATCTCGCCTTTCCCCACAGACAAGCAAGCCAGCTGTGTAGGCAGCCATCGCATGTGCATGCGCTGCTCCGTGGATCCCAAGAACCTGTGCTCAAGAGTTTCTTCCCGCTTCTGCCATCGCCCAAGCTTCCTGCTCGGGCAGGCAAACCACCTTGACTACTGCCTGCAGCGGGGCTCGGCGGGGGCGGAGCCGGCTGCCCCCCACCCCCACCCCCACCCCCCACCCCCCCGCCGCGGGCGAGTGAAGGAGAAGGCGGGCGGAGCGGGAGGCAAAAAGCCTACAGCACCCGGTATTCCCAGGCGGTCTCCCATCCAAGTACTAACCAGGCCCGACCCTGCTTAGCTTCCGAGATCAGACGAGATCGGGCGCGTTCAGGGTGGTATGGCCGTAGACGGGGGCGGGGGCCGCGGGCTGCCTCTTGAGGCCCACTTTCGCTGGCGCTGGCGCCTTAACGCCAGCCCGGCGGCCGGCCCGCCCCGGCAGGGCCCCCTCGCCCGCCCAGGCAGGGGGAACGGAGGTCTCGGGTATCGGGCGGCGGCGGAGGGTTTGGCGACCACCTCCCAGCCCAGGGCGGCCGTGACCCAGCAAACCCTTCGGCGCTTGGCGCCCCGCCCAAGATCCCGCACGTCGCTCACAGGCACGTGGCCCCGGAGGCTTCAGGGCCCGGGGCCCGCGGTCCCTTGGGCCTCGGCCCTGCCCGCCCACGCGGCGCTAGGCGCAGCCCGGCCGCAGCCCGGGCCGGCCCTCCTGCCCGACAGCAGCTGGCCCGAAGCCACTGGGAGCCACCATTGAGTCGCCACGGCCCCTCAGCCCCGGCCAGGCCACCCTTGCCCCCACAGCCCCCGCCGAGCTCAGGACCCCGCCCCTGGTGGCCGGCAGGCCCGGGGAAGCGGCCCCTGCCCTCGATCCCGCTCCCGCACCCGGCCGCGGTGACACGCCAGAGGGGCGGGGTGGTGTGGGGGGGGGCTTTTGTCGGAGGGAGCTGTGGAGGGACACACCGGCACACAGGTGGCGGCGCCGGGGCTGGGCGCCGGTGGGGGCGGCCAGGTGCAGGTCGAGGGGCTCGCGGGCCGAAAGGACGGCAACTGGGCCCGCGGCGGAGTCTGAGTCCGGGCCAGCCGCCCCAGGAGCGTCTGGGGTGCGGCTGCCTTCCAGGGCCGCCTTCTGGCCGCCTGGCCGGCCGGGCCGGCGGGGAGCGCCCCCGCCGGCGCGCGCCGTGGTGGGAGGGGCCTGAGGAGGCGGGGCCTGCAGCGGGGCCCGGCGGGGGCGGTGCCGGCGGCCCCCGCCGCGGGCGAGTGAAGGAGAAGGCGGGCGGAGCGGGAGGCAAAAAGCCTACAGCACCCGGTATTCCCAGGCGGTCTCCCATCCAAGTACTAACCAGGCCCGACCCTGCTTAGCTTCCGAGATCAGACGAGATCGGGCGCGTTCAGGGTGGTATGGCCGTAGACGGGGGCGGGGGCCGCGGGCTGCCTCTTGAGGCCCACTTTCGCTGGCGCTGGCGCCTTAACGCCAGCCCGGCGGCCGGCCCGCCCCGGCAGGGCCCCCTCGCCCGCCCAGGCAGGGGGAACGGAGGTCTCGGGTATCGGGCGGCGGCGGAGGGTTTGGCGACCACCTCCCAGCCCAGGGCGGCCGTGACCCAGCAAACCCTTCGGCGCTTGGCGCCCCGCCCAAGATCCCGCACGTCGCTCACAGGCACGTGGCCCCGGAGGCTTCAGGGCCCGGGGCCCGCGGTCCCTTGGGCCTCGGCCCTGCCCGCCCACGCGGCGCTAGGCGCAGCCCGGCCGCAGCCCGGGCCGGCCCTCCTGCCCGACAGCAGCTGGCCCGAAGCCACTGGGAGCCACCATTGAGTCGCCACGGCCCCTCAGCCCCGGCCAGGCCACCCTTGCCCCCACAGCCCCCGCCGAGCTCAGGACCCCGCCCCTGGTGGCCGGCAGGCCCGGGGAAGCGGCCCCTGCCCTCGATCCCGCTCCCGCACCCGGCCGCGGTGACACGCCAGAGGGGCGGGGTGGTGTGGGGGGGGGCTTCTGTCGGAGGGAGCTGTGGAGGGACACACCGGCACACAGGTGGCGGCGCCGGGGCTGGGCGCCGGTGGGGGCGGCCAGGTGCAGGTCGAGGGGCTCGCGGGCCGAAAGGACGGCAACTGGGCCCGCGGCGGAGTCTGGGTCTGGAGGGCTCTGAGCCTCCATCCGCTCTGGTGCCTCGGGGCTACCGGCCCGAAGCCTGGTAGCGCGACACCCCACCGGCCCACAGACGTAGCCTCCCCAGCTGTGCTCACAGCGAGTCCAACCGCAGCCCGCACCCCTCCACGGGACACTTGGATTACTCCCGCGATCCCCACGAGGTGCGGCACCCGGCGGCCGAATGGGCTGAGATCCTGCCCTTGCGGCGCCCTGTGGCCACCTCCGCCTCCCTCACGGTACTGGCCGAGGCCTCGGACCAGCGGGCCCCGGCTCCCAGCTCAGCGCTGCTCCTCCGCCCCTCTCACCTCCTGCCCGACGTCCAGGCTACCGAGCACCCTCCACCCCCGCCCACCTTCATGCCACTCAGCCGGAACCCGGGAGGCAATGCCAACTACCAGGTGTATGACAGTCTGGTGCTGAAGCGGCAACCGCAGGAGGGCCAAGCGCGGGCCAACTCGCTGCTACCTTCCACCTCGGCCTCCAGGCCCTCTCTGCATGGGAGCCAGACTGGGAAAATGAACTTACCAGCAGCAAATGGGGGCAGGGGCAGGGGGCGGCAGGGCATGGAGAGAGGAATAAAGAGCGCCAGAGTCCAGGAAACATTGGTGGTCTGTGGCTTGGAAGCGCCACTCCTTCTGCCAGCCTGGGTCCCTGCGCTTGGCTTCCTGCAATAAGAAGCCAGTGTCCCCTTCTTGGCCTGAGGGTCCCTTTGGTTTAGTGGCCACAGTTCCGCCAGCAGGCCCCTCCTGGTCCTATACCATGCACTAAGTACATCTGCAGCTGCAGACTCCAAACCCCTGGTCTCTGGGCACCTCCTCTGTGTCTCAGCTGTCCCTGTCCACAGAGAGCCTCATACAAGAAGTTGCTTCCAAACTGGGAGGTTCCACATCTGGGCAGGTCCAGCTCCAGGCCCAGTGAAGGGCATGAAGAAGGCTGAGGCTCTGGACTCCAGCCAGGCCTTCAGCAGGCCTCTGAGGCCAAGGTCTTCCTAGTCTCAAGAGGGGCCAAGAGACGCAATGCGTCATTTGAACAAGTGAGTCAGCGGGCGGTGAGCGAATGAATGACCGCTCGAGGGGATGTATGCCGGCCACCGGGCCCTGTTTGACTGTCCAGCCTCAGCTTACCTGACCCTGGTTACCAGGGAATGCCACTCTGGGCCCTCCTTTTCATCCCCCTCCCTCACTGTGACCTCACCACCTGCCCCATTATGACCCAGTCTGGCTCCCAGTTAAAACTGGAGGGCAGGGGGCCCAGGCAGTCCTGGGACCAACGGCCATGGGTGAGCGAAACTACTACCGAGCCGAGCCGTTCACTGGCCCCATCCCCAGGAAATGCCAGGAGCAAGGATACTCAATTCTTCTGATCCCGGTCAGCTTCATCTTGCTCAACGTGGGGATCAACGTGGTGACTATGGTCAGGGCAGGATCTGTGCAGCGCGGTTGGGGGAGCCCTGGGGTCTTGAAGGGGCTGAGGTGGGAGGGCTGCTGGGGTGTGACCGGACAAGGGTTGGATTTCAGGGCTCACCCTGCTCCCGGCCTCCCCCCTCCCCTTCTTCCCTCAACTCTGGAGGCATCTGAAGAGATTCTTGCGGGCACTTTTCAATCGTATTTTCCACAAAGGTGAGTGGGCGCCGGCGTGGGTTCAGGGGATGTGGGCCTGTCCCCTTTCTTCTATCCCTGCCTTGATTCTCAGCCCCTCAGGAACCCAGGCCCTGACCCATCTCGCCTTTCCCCACAGACAAGCAAGCCAGCTGTGTAGGCAGCCATCGCATGTGCATGCGCTGCTCCGTGGATCCCAAGAACCTGTGCTCAAGAGTTTCTTCCCGCTTCTGCCATCGCCCAAGCTTCCTGCTCGGGCAGGCAAACCACCTTGACTACTGCCTGCAGCGGGGCTCGGCGGGGGCGGAGCCGGCTGCCCCCCACCCCCACCCCCACCCCCCACCCCCCCGCCGCGGGCGAGTGAAGGAGAAGGCGGGCGGAGCGGGAGGCAAAAAGCCTACAGCACCCGGTATTCCCAGGCGGTCTCCCATCCAAGTACTAACCAGGCCCGACCCTGCTTAGCTTCCGAGATCAGACGAGATCGGGCGCGTTCAGGGTGGTATGGCCGTAGACGGGGGCGGGGGCCGCGGGCTGCCTCTTGAGGCCCACTTTCGCTGGCGCTGGCGCCTTAACGCCAGCCCGGCGGCCGGCCCGCCCCGGCAGGGCCCCCTCGCCCGCCCAGGCAGGGGGAACGGAGGTCTCGGGTATCGGGCGGCGGCGGAGGGTTTGGCGACCACCTCCCAGCCCAGGGCGGCCGTGACCCAGCAAACCCTTCGGCGCTTGGCGCCCCGCCCAAGATCCCGCACGTCGCTCACAGGCACGTGGCCCCGGAGGCTTCAGGGCCCGGGGCCCGCGGTCCCTTGGGCCTCGGCCCTGCCCGCCCACGCGGCGCTAGGCGCAGCCCGGCCGCAGCCCGGGCCGGCCCTCCTGCCCGACAGCAGCTGGCCCGAAGCCACTGGGAGCCACCATTGAGTCGCCACGGCCCCTCAGCCCCGGCCAGGCCACCCTTGCCCCCACAGCCCCCGCCGAGCTCAGGACCCCGCCCCTGGTGGCCGGCAGGCCCGGGGAAGCGGCCCCTGCCCTCGATCCCGCTCCCGCACCCGGCCGCGGTGACACGCCAGAGGGGCGGGGTGGTGTGGGGGGGGGCTTCTGTCGGAGGGAGCTGTGGAGGGACACACCGGCACACAGGTGGCGGCGCCGGGGCTGGGCGCCGGTGGGGGCGGCCAGGTGCAGGTCGAGGGGCTCGCGGGCCGAAAGGACGGCAACTGGGCCCGCGGCGGAGTCTGGGTCTGGAGGGCTCTGAGCCTCCATCCGCTCTGGTGCCTCGGGGCTACCGGCCCGAAGCCTGGTAGCGCGACACCCCACCGGCCCACAGACGTAGCCTCCCCAGCTGTGCTCACAGCGAGTCCAACCGCAGCCCGCACCCCTCCACGGGACACTTGGATTACTCCCGCGATCCCCACGAGGTGCGGCACCCGGCGGCCGAATGGGCTGAGATCCTGCCCTTGCGGCGCCCTGTGGCCACCTCCGCCTCCCTCACGGTACTGGCCGAGGCCTCGGACCAGCGGGCCCCGGCTCCCAGCTCAGCGCTGCTCCTCCGCCCCTCTCACCTCCTGCCCGACGTCCAGGCTACCGAGCACCCTCCACCCCCGCCCACCTTCATGCCACTCAGCCGGAACCCGGGAGGCAATGCCAACTACCAGGTGTATGACAGTCTGGTGCTGAAGCGGCAACCGCAGGAGGGCCAAGCGCGGGCCAACTCGCTGCTACCTTCCACCTCGGCCTCCAGGCCCTCTCTGCACGGGAGCCAGACTGGGAAAATGAACTTACCAGCAGCAAATGGGGGCAGGGGCAGGGGGCGGCAGGGCATGGAGAGAGGAATAAAGAGCGCCAGAGTCCAGGAAACATTGGTGGTCTGTGGCTTGGAAGCGCCACTCCTTCTGCCAGCCTGGGTCCCTGCGCTTGGCTTCCTGCAATAAGAAGCCAGTGTCCCCTTCTTGGCCTGAGGGTCCCTTTGGTTTAGTGGCCACAGTTCCGCCAGCAGGCCCCTCCTGGTCCTATACCATGCACTAAGTACATCTGCAGCTGCAGACTCCAAACCCCTGGTCTCTGGGCACCTCCTCTGTGTCTCAGCTGTCCCTGTCCACAGAGAGCCTCATACAAGAAGTTGCTTCCAAACTGGGAGGTTCCACATCTGGGCAGGTCCAGCTCCAGGCCCAGTGAAGGGCATGAAGAAGGCTGAGGCTCTGGACTCCAGCCAGGCCTTCAGCAGGCCTCTGAGGCCAAGGTCTTCCTAGTCTCAAGAGGGGCCAAGAGACGCAATGCGTCATTTGAACAAGTGAGTCAGCGGGCGGTGAGCGAATGAATGACCGCTCGAGGGGATGTATGCCGGCCACCGGGCCCTGTTTGACTGTCCAGCCTCAGCTTACCTGACCCTGGTTACCAGGGAATGCCACTCTGGGCCCTCCTTTTCATCCCCCTCCCTCACTGTGACCTCACCACCTGCCCCATTATGACCCAGTCTGGCTCCCAGTTAAAACTGGAGGGCAGGGGGCCCAGGCAGTCCTGGGACCAACGGCCATGGGTGAGCGAAACTACTACCGAGCCGAGCCGTTCACTGGCCCCATCCCCAGGAAATGCCAGGAGCAAGGATACTCAATTCTTCTGATCCCGGTCAGCTTCATCTTGCTCAACGTGGGGATCAACGTGGTGACTATGGTCAGGGCAGGATCTGTGCAGCGCGGTTGGGGGAGCCCTGGGGTCTTGAAGGGGCTGAGGTGGGAGGGCTGCTGGGGTGTGACCGGACAAGGGTTGGATTTCAGGGCTCACCCTGCTCCCGGCCTCCCCCCTCCCCTTCTTCCCTCAACTCTGGAGGCATCTGAAGAGATTCTTGCGGGCACTTTTCAATCGTATTTTCCACAAAGGTGAGTGGGCGCCGGCGTGGGTTCAGGGGATGTGGGCCTGTCCCCTTTCTTCTATCCCTGCCTTGATTCTCAGCCCCTCAGGAACCCAGGCCCTGACCCATCTCGCCTTTCCCCACAGACAAGCAAGCCAGCTGTGTAGGCAGCCATCGCATGTGCATGCGCTGCTCCGTGGATCCCAAGAACCTGTGCTCAAGAGTTTCTTCCCGCTTCTGCCATCGCCCAAGCTTCCTGCTCGGGCAGGCAAACCACCTTGACTACTGCCTGCAGCGGGGCTCGGCGGGGGCGGAGCCGGCTGCCCCCCACCCCCACCCCCACCCCCCACCCCCCCGCCGCGGGCGAGTGAAGGAGAAGGCGGGCGGAGCGGGAGGCAAAAAGCCTACAGCACCCGGTATTCCCAGGCGGTCTCCCATCCAAGTACTAACCAGGCCCGACCCTGCTTAGCTTCCGAGATCAGACGAGATCGGGCGCGTTCAGGGTGGTATGGCCGTAGACGGGGGCGGGGGCCGCGGGCTGCCTCTTGAGGCCCACTTTCGCTGGCGCTGGCGCCTTAACGCCAGCCCGGCGGCCGGCCCGCCCCGGCAGGGCCCCCTCGCCCGCCCAGGCAGGGGGAACGGAGGTCTCGGGTATCGGGCGGCGGCGGAGGGTTTGGCGACCACCTCCCAGCCCAGGGCGGCCGTGACCCAGCAAACCCTTCGGCGCTTGGCGCCCCGCCCAAGATCCCGCACGTCGCTCACAGGCACGTGGCCCCGGAGGCTTCAGGGCCCGGGGCCCGCGGTCCCTTGGGCCTCGGCCCTGCCCGCCCACGCGGCGCTAGGCGCAGCCCGGCCGCAGCCCGGGCCGGCCCTCCTGCCCGACAGCAGCTGGCCCGAAGCCACTGGGAGCCACCATTGAGTCGCCACGGCCCCTCAGCCCCGGCCAGGCCACCCTTGCCCCCACAGCCCCCGCCGAGCTCAGGACCCCGCCCCTGGTGGCCGGCAGGCCCGGGGAAGCGGCCCCTGCCCTCGATCCCGCTCCCGCACCCGGCCGCGGTGACACGCCAGAGGGGCGGGGTGGTGGGGGGGGGGCTTCTGTCGGAGGGAGCTGTGGAGGGACACACCGGCACACAGGTGGCGGCGCCGGGGCTGGGCGCCGGTGGGGGCGGCCAGGTGCAGGTCGAGGGGCTCGCGGGCCGAAAGGACGGCAACTGGGCCCGCGGCGGAGTCTGAGTCCGGGCCAGCCGCCCCAGGAGCGTCTGGGGTGCGGCTGCCTTCCAGGGCCGCCTTCTGGCCGCCTGGCCGGCCGGGCCGGCGGGGAGCGCCCCCGCCGGCGCGCGCCGTGGTGGGAGGGGCCTGAGGAGGCGGGGCCTGCAGCGGGGCCCGGCGGGGGCGGTGCCGGCGGCCCCCGCCGCGGGCGAGTGAAGGAGAAGGCGGGCGGAGCGGGAGGCAAAAAGCCTACAGCACCCGGTATTCCCAGGCGGTCTCCCATCCAAGTACTAACCAGGCCCGACCCTGCTTAGCTTCCGAGATCAGACGAGATCGGGCGCGTTCAGGGTGGTATGGCCGTAGACGGGGGCGGGGGCCGCGGGCTGCCTCTTGAGGCCCACTTTCGCTGGCGCTGGCGCCTTAACGCCAGCCCGGCGGCCGGCCCGCCCCGGCAGGGCCCCCTCGCCCGCCCAGGCAGGGGGAACGGAGGTCTCGGGTATCGGGCGGCGGCGGAGGGTTTGGCGACCACCTCCCAGCCCAGGGCGGCCGTGACCCAGCAAACCTTTCGGCGCTTGGCGCCCCGCCCAAGATCCCGCACGTCGCTCACAGGCACGTGGCCCCGGAGGCTTCAGGGCCCGGGGCCCGCGGTCCCTTGGGCCTCGGCCCTGCCCGCCCACGCGGCGCTAGGCGCAGTCCGGCCGCAGCCCGGGCCGGCCCTCCTGCCCGACAGCAGCTGGCCCGAAGCCACTGGGAGCCACCATTGAGTCGCCACGGCCCCTCAGCCCCGGCCAGGCCACCCTTGCCCCCACAGCCCCCGCCGAGCTCAGGACCCCGCCCCTGGTGGCCGGCAGGCCCGGGGAAGCGGCCCCTGCCCTCGATCCCGCTCCCGCACCCGGCCGCGGTGACACGCCAGAGGGGCGGGGTGGTGTGGGGGGGGGCTTTTGTCGGAGGGAGCTGTGGAGGGACACACCGGCACACAGGTGGCGGCGCCGGGGCTGGGCGCCGGTGGGGGCGGCCAGGTGCAGGTCGAGGGGCTCGCGGGCCGAAAGGACGGCAACTGGGCCCGCGGCGGAGTCTGAGTCCGGGCCAGCCGCCCCAGGAGCGTCTGGGGTGCGGCTGCCTTCCAGGGCCGCCTTCTGGCCGCCTGGCCGGCCGGGCCGGCGGGGAGCGCCCCCGCCGGCGCGCGCCGTGGTGGGAGGGGCCTGAGGAGGCGGGGCCTGCAGCGGGGCCCGGCGGGGGCGGTGCCGGCGGCCCCCGCCGCGGGCGAGTGAAGGAGAAGGCGGGCGGAGCGGGAGGCAAAAAGCCTACAGCACCCGGTATTCCCAGGCGGTCTCCCATCCAAGTACTAACCAGGCCCGACCCTGCTTAGCTTCCGAGATCAGACGAGATCGGGCGCGTTCAGGGTGGTATGGCCGTAGACGGGGGCGGGGGCCGCGGGCTGCCTCTTGAGGCCCACTTTCGCTGGCGCTGGCGCCTTAACGCCAGCCCGGCGGCCGGCCCGCCCCGGCAGGGCCCCCTCGCCCGCCCAGGCAGGGGGAACGGAGGTCTCGGGTATCGGGCGGCGGCGGAGGGTTTGGCGACCACCTCCCAGCCCAGGGCGGCCGTGACCCAGCAAACCCTTCGGCGCTTGGCGCCCCGCCCAAGATCCCGCACGTCGCTCACAGGCACGTGGCCCCGGAGGCTTCAGGGCCCGGGGCCCGCGGTCCCTTGGGCCTCGGCCCTGCCCGCCCACGCGGCGCTAGGCGCAGCCCGGCCGCAGCCCGGGCCGGCCCTCCTGCCCGACAGCAGCTGGCCCGAAGCCACTGGGAGCCACCATTGAGTCGCCACGGCCCCTCAGCCCCGGCCAGGCCACCCTTGCCCCCACAGCCCCCGCCGAGCTCAGGACCCCGCCCCTGGTGGCCGGCAGGCCCGGGGAAGCGGCCCCTGCCCTCGATCCCGCTCCCGCACCCGGCCGCGGTGACACGCCAGAGGGGCGGGGTGGTGTGGGGGGGGGCTTCTGTCGGAGGGAGCTGTGGAGGGACACACCGGCACACAGGTGGCGGCGCCGGGGCTGGGCGCCGGTGGGGGCGGCCAGGTGCAGGTCGAGGGGCTCGCGGGCCGAAAGGACGGCAACTGGGCCCGCGGCGGAGTCTGGGTCTGGAGGGCTCTGAGCCTCCATCCGCTCTGGTGCCTCGGGGCTACCGGCCCGAAGCCTGGTAGCGCGACACCCCACCGGCCCACAGACGTAGCCTCCCCAGCTGTGCTCACAGCGAGTCCAACCGCAGCCTGCACCCCTCCACGGGACACTTGGATTACTCCCGCGATCCCCACGAGGTGCGGCACCCGGCGGCCGAATGGGCTGAGATCCTGCCCTTGCGGCGCCCTGTGGCCACCTCCGCCTCCCTCACGGTACTGGCCGAGGCCTCGGACCAGCGGGCCCCGGCTCCCAGCTCAGCGCTGCTCCTCCGCCCCTCTCACCTCCTGCCCGACGTCCAGGCTACCGAGCACCCTCCACCCCCGCCCACCTTCATGCCACTCAGCCGGAACCCGGGAGGCAATGCCAACTACCAGGTGTATGACAGTCTGGTGCTGAAGCGGCAACCGCAGGAGGGCCAAGCGCGGGCCAACTCGCTGCTACCTTCCACCTCGGCCTCCAGGCCCTCTCTGCACGGGAGCCAGACTGGGAAAATGAACTTACCAGCAGCAAATGGGGGCAGGGGCAGGGGGCGGCAGGGCATGGAGAGAGGAATAAAGAGCGCCAGAGTCCAGGAAACATTGGTGGTCTGTGGCTTGGAAGCGCCACTCCTTCTGCCAGCCTGGGTCCCTGCGCTTGGCTTCCTGCAATAAGAAGCCAGTGTCCCCTTCTTGGCCTGAGGGTCCCTTTGGTTTAGTGGCCACAGTTCCGCCAGCAGGCCCCTCCTGGTCCTATACCATGCACTAAGTACATCTGCAGCTGCAGACTCCAAACCCCTGGTCTCTGGGCACCTCCTCTGTGTCTCAGCTGTCCCTGTCCACAGAGAGCCTCATACAAGAAGTTGCTTCCAAACTGGGAGGTTCCACATCTGGGCAGGTCCAGCTCCAGGCCCAGTGAAGGGCATGAAGAAGGCTGAGGCTCTGGACTCCAGCCAGGCCTTCAGCAGGCCTCTGAGGCCAAGGTCTTCCTAGTCTCAAGAGGGGCCAAGAGACGCAATGCGTCATTTGAACAAGTGAGTCAGCGGGCGGTGAGCGAATGAATGACCGCTCGAGGGGATGTATGCCGGCCACCGGGCCCTGTTTGACTGTCCAGCCTCAGCTTACCTGACCCTGGTTACCAGGGAATGCCACTCTGGGCCCTCCTTTTCATCCCCCTCCCTCACTGTGACCTCACCACCTGCCCCATTATGACCCAGTCTGGCTCCCAGTTAAAACTGGAGGGCAGGGGGCCCAGGCAGTCCTGGGACCAACGGCCATGGGTGAGCGAAACTACTACCGAGCCGAGCCGTTCACTGGCCCCATCCCCAGGAAATGCCAGGAGCAAGGATACTCAATTCTTCTGATCCCGGTCAGCTTCATCTTGCTCAACGTGGGGATCAACGTGGTGACTATGGTCAGGGCAGGATCTGTGCAGCGCGGTTGGGGGAGCCCTGGGGTCTTGAAGGGGCTGAGGTGGGAGGGCTGCTGGGGTGTGACCGGACAAGGGTTGGATTTCAGGGCTCACCCTGCTCCCGGCCTCCCCCCTCCCCTTCTTCCCTCAACTCTGGAGGCATCTGAAGAGATTCTTGCGGGCACTTTTCAATCGTATTTTCCACAAAGGTGAGTGGGCGCCGGCGTGGGTTCAGGGGATGTGGGCCTGTCCCCTTTCTTCTATCCCTGCCTTGATTCTCAGCCCCTCAGGAACCCAGGCCCTGACCCATCTCGCCTTTCCCCACAGACAAGCAAGCCAGCTGTGTAGGCAGCCATCGCATGTGCATGCGCTGCTCCGTGGATCCCAAGAACCTGTGCTCAAGAGTTTCTTCCCGCTTCTGCCATCGCCCAAGCTTCCTGCTCGGGCAGGCAAACCACCTTGACTACTGCCTGCAGCGGGGCTCGGCGGGGGCGGAGCCGGCTGCCCCCCACCCCCACCCCCCCTCCCCCGCCGCGGGCGAGTGAAGGAGAAGGCGGGCGGAGCGGGAGGCAAAAAGCCTACAGCACCCGGTATTCCCAGGCGGTCTCCCATCCAAGTACTAACCAGGCCCGACCCTGCTTAGCTTCCGAGATCAGACGAGATCGGGCGCGTTCAGGGTGGTATGGCCGTAGACGGGGGCGGGGGCCGCGGGCTGCCTCTTGAGGCCCACTTTCGCTGGCGCTGGCGCCTTAACGCCAGCCCGGCGGCCGGCCCGCCCCGGCAGGGCCCCCTCGCCCGCCCAGGCAGGGGGAACGGAGGTCTCGGGTATCGGGCGGCGGCGGAGGGTTTGGCGACCACCTCCCAGCCCAGGGCGGCCGTGACCCAGCAAACCCTTCGGCGCTTGGCGCCCCGCCCAAGATCCCGCACGTCGCTCACAGGCACGTGGCCCCGGAGGCTTCAGGGCCCGGGGCCCGCGGTCCCTTGGGCCTCGGCCCTGCCCGCCCACGCGGCGCTAGGCGCAGCCCGGCCGCAGCCCGGGCCGGCCCTCCTGCCCGACAGCAGCTGGCCCGAAGCCACTGGGAGCCACCATTGAGTCGCCACGGCCCCTCAGCCCCAGCCAGGCCACCCTTGCCCCCACAGCCCCCGCCGAGCTCAGGACCCCGCCCCTGGTGGCCGGCAGGCCCGGGGAAGCGGCCCCTGCCCTCGATCCCGCTCCCGCACCCGGCCGCGGTGACACGCCAGAGGGGCGGGGTGGTGGGGGGGGGGCTTCTGTCGGAGGGAGCTGTGGAGGGACACACCGGCACACAGGTGGCGGCGCCGGGGCTGGGCGCCGGTGGGGGCGGCCAGGTGCAGGTCGAGGGGCTCGCGGGCCGAAAGGACGGCAACTGGGCCCGCGGCGGAGTCTGAGTCCGGGCCAGCCGCCCCAGGAGCGTCTGGGGTGCGGCTGCCTTCCAGGGCCGCCTTCTGGCCGCCTGGCCGGCCGGGCCGGCGGGGAGCGCCCCCGCCGGCGCGCGCCGTGGTGGGAGGGGCCTGAGGAGGCGGGGCCTGCAGCGGGGCCCGGCGGGGGCGGTGCCGGCGGCCCCCGCCGCGGGCGAGTGAAGGAGAAGGCGGGCGGAGCGGGAGGCAAAAAGCCTACAGCACCCGGTATTCCCAGGCGGTCTCCCATCCAAGTACTAACCAGGCCCGACCCTGCTTAGCTTCCGAGATCAGACGAGATCGGGCGCGTTCAGGGTGGTATGGCCGTAGACGGGGGCGGGGGCCGCGGGCTGCCTCTTGAGGCCCACTTTCGCTGGCGCTGGCGCCTTAACGCCAGCCCGGCGGCCGGCCCGCCCCGGCAGGGCCCCCTCGCCCGCCCAGGCAGGGGGAACGGAGGTCTCGGGTATCGGGCGGCGGCGGAGGGTTTGGCGACCACCTCCCAGCCCAGGGCGGCCGTGACCCAGCAAACCCTTCGGCGCTTGGCGCCCCGCCCAAGATCCCGCACGTCGCTCACAGGCACGTGGCCCCGGAGGCTTCAGGGCCCGGGGCCCGCGGTCCCTTGGGCCTCGGCCCTGCCCGCCCACGCGGCGCTAGGCGCAGCCCGGCCGCAGCCCGGGCCGGCCCTCC
This sequence comes from Lagenorhynchus albirostris, assembly GCF_949774975.1. Taxonomy (NCBI): domain Eukaryota; kingdom Metazoa; phylum Chordata; class Mammalia; order Artiodactyla; family Delphinidae; genus Lagenorhynchus; species Lagenorhynchus albirostris. The sequence goes on along the minus strand of NC_083114.1, from coordinate 21,122,861 downwards.
TGCCCGACAGCAGCTGGCCCGAAGCCACTGGGAGCCACCATTGAGTCGCCACGGCCCCTCAGCCCCGGCCAGGCCACCCTTGCCCCCACAGCCCCCGCCGAGCTCAGGACCCCGCCCCTGGTGGCCGGCAGGCCCGGGGAAGCGGCCCCTGCCCTCGATCCCGCTCCCGCACCCGGCCGCGGTGACACGCCAGAGGGGCGGGGTGGTGGGGGGGGGGCTTCTGTCGGAGGGAGCTGTGGAGGGACACACCGGCACACAGGTGGCGGCGCCGGGGCTGGGCGCCGGTGGGGGCGGCCAGGTGCAGGTCGAGGGGCTCGCGGGCCGAAAGGACGGCAACTGGGCCCGCGGCGGAGTCTGAGTCCGGGCCAGCCGCCCCAGGAGCGTCTGGGGTGCGGCTGCCTTCCAGGGCCGCCTTCTGGCCGCCTGGCCGGCCGGGCCGGCGGGGAGCGCCCCCGCCGGCGCGCGCCGTGGTGGGAGGGGCCTGAGGAGGCGGGGCCTGCAGCGGGGCCCGGCGGGGGCGGTGCCGGCGGCCCCCGCCGCGGGCGAGTGAAGGAGAAGGCGGGCGGAGCGGGAGGCAAAAAGCCTACAGCACCCGGTATTCCCAGGCGGTCTCCCATCCAAGTACTAACCAGGCCCGACCCTGCTTAGCTTCCGAGATCAGACGAGATCGGGCGCGTTCAGGGTGGTATGGCCGTAGACGGGGGCGGGGGCCGCGGGCTGCCTCTTGAGGCCCACTTTCGCTGGCGCTGGCGCCTTAACGCCAGCCCGGCGGCCGGCCCGCCCCGGCAGGGCCCCCTCGCCCGCCCAGGCAGGGGGAACGGAGGTCTCGGGTATCGGGCGGCGGCGGAGGGTTTGGCGACCACCTCCCAGCCCAGGGCGGCCGTGACCCAGCAAACCTTTCGGCGCTTGGCGCCCCGCCCAAGATCCCGCACGTCGCTCACAGGCACGTGGCCCCGGAGGCTTCAGGGCCCGGGGCCCGCGGTCCCTTGGGCCTCGGCCCTGCCCGCCCACGCGGCGCTAGGCGCAGTCCGGCCGCAGCCCGGGCCGGCCCTCCTGCCCGACAGCAGCTGGCCCGAAGCCACTGGGAGCCACCATTGAGTCGCCACGGCCCCTCAGCCCCGGCCAGGCCACCCTTGCCCCCACAGCCCCCGCCGAGCTCAGGACCCCGCCCCTGGTGGCCGGCAGGCCCGGGGAAGCGGCCCCTGCCCTCGATCCCGCTCCCGCACCCGGCCGCGGTGACACGCCAGAGGGGCGGGGTGGTGTGGGGGGGGGCTTTTGTCGGAGGGAGCTGTGGAGGGACACACCGGCACACAGGTGGCGGCGCCGGGGCTGGGCGCCGGTGGGGGCGGCCAGGTGCAGGTCGAGGGGCTCGCGGGCCGAAAGGACGGCAACTGGGCCCGCGGCGGAGTCTGAGTCCGGGCCAGCCGCCCCAGGAGCGTCTGGGGTGCGGCTGCCTTCCAGGGCCGCCTTCTGGCCGCCTGGCCGGCCGGGCCGGCGGGGAGCGCCCCCGCCGGCGCGCGCCGTGGTGGGAGGGGCCTGAGGAGGCGGGGCCTGCAGCGGGGCCCGGCGGGGGCGGTGCCGGCGGCCCCCGCCGCGGGCGAGTGAAGGAGAAGGCGGGCGGAGCGGGAGGCAAAAAGCCTACAGCACCCGGTATTCCCAGGCGGTCTCCCATCCAAGTACTAACCAGGCCCGACCCTGCTTAGCTTCCGAGATCAGACGAGATCGGGCGCGTTCAGGGTGGTATGGCCGTAGACGGGGGCGGGGGCCGCGGGCTGCCTCTTGAGGCCCACTTTCGCTGGCGCTGGCGCCTTAACGCCAGCCCGGCGGCCGGCCCGCCCCGGCAGGGCCCCCTCGCCCGCCCAGGCAGGGGGAACGGAGGTCTCGGGTATCGGGCGGCGGCGGAGGGTTTGGCGACCACCTCCCAGCCCAGGGCGGCCGTGACCCAGCAAACCCTTCGGCGCTTGGCGCCCCGCCCAAGATCCCGCACGTCGCTCACAGGCACGTGGCCCCGGAGGCTTCAGGGCCCGGGGCCCGCGGTCCCTTGGGCCTCGGCCCTGCCCGCCCACGCGGCGCTAGGCGCAGCCCGGCCGCAGCCCGGGCCGGCCCTCCTGCCCGACAGCAGCTGGCCCGAAGCCACTGGGAGCCACCATTGAGTCGCCACGGCCCCTCAGCCCCGGCCAGGCCACCCTTGCCCCCACAGCCCCCGCCGAGCTCAGGACCCCGCCCCTGGTGGCCGGCAGGCCCGGGGAAGCGGCCCCTGCCCTCGATCCCGCTCCCGCACCCGGCCGCGGTGACACGCCAGAGGGGCGGGGTGGTGTGGGGGGGGGCTTCTGTCGGAGGGAGCTGTGGAGGGACACACCGGCACACAGGTGGCGGCGCCGGGGCTGGGCGCCGGTGGGGGCGGCCAGGTGCAGGTCGAGGGGCTCGCGGGCCGAAAGGACGGCAACTGGGCCCGCGGCGGAGTCTGGGTCTGGAGGGCTCTGAGCCTCCATCCGCTCTGGTGCCTCGGGGCTACCGGCCCGAAGCCTGGTAGCGCGACACCCCACCGGCCCACAGACGTAGCCTCCCCAGCTGTGCTCACAGCGAGTCCAACCGCAGCCTGCACCCCTCCACGGGACACTTGGATTACTCCCGCGATCCCCACGAGGTGCGGCACCCGGCGGCCGAATGGGCTGAGATCCTGCCCTTGCGGCGCCCTGTGGCCACCTCCGCCTCCCTCACGGTACTGGCCGAGGCCTCGGACCAGCGGGCCCCGGCTCCCAGCTCAGCGCTGCTCCTCCGCCCCTCTCACCTCCTGCCCGACGTCCAGGCTACCGAGCACCCTCCACCCCCGCCCACCTTCATGCCACTCAGCCGGAACCCGGGAGGCAATGCCAACTACCAGGTGTATGACAGTCTGGTGCTGAAGCGGCAACCGCAGGAGGGCCAAGCGCGGGCCAACTCGCTGCTACCTTCCACCTCGGCCTCCAGGCCCTCTCTGCACGGGAGCCAGACTGGGAAAATGAACTTACCAGCAGCAAATGGGGGCAGGGGCAGGGGGCGGCAGGGCATGGAGAGAGGAATAAAGAGCGCCAGAGTCCAGGAAACATTGGTGGTCTGTGGCTTGGAAGCGCCACTCCTTCTGCCAGCCTGGGTCCCTGCGCTTGGCTTCCTGCAATAAGAAGCCAGTGTCCCCTTCTTGGCCTGAGGGTCCCTTTGGTTTAGTGGCCACAGTTCCGCCAGCAGGCCCCTCCTGGTCCTATACCATGCACTAAGTACATCTGCAGCTGCAGACTCCAAACCCCTGGTCTCTGGGCACCTCCTCTGTGTCTCAGCTGTCCCTGTCCACAGAGAGCCTCATACAAGAAGTTGCTTCCAAACTGGGAGGTTCCACATCTGGGCAGGTCCAGCTCCAGGCCCAGTGAAGGGCATGAAGAAGGCTGAGGCTCTGGACTCCAGCCAGGCCTTCAGCAGGCCTCTGAGGCCAAGGTCTTCCTAGTCTCAAGAGGGGCCAAGAGACGCAATGCGTCATTTGAACAAGTGAGTCAGCGGGCGGTGAGCGAATGAATGACCGCTCGAGGGGATGTATGCCGGCCACCGGGCCCTGTTTGACTGTCCAGCCTCAGCTTACCTGACCCTGGTTACCAGGGAATGCCACTCTGGGCCCTCCTTTTCATCCCCCTCCCTCACTGTGACCTCACCACCTGCCCCATTATGACCCAGTCTGGCTCCCAGTTAAAACTGGAGGGCAGGGGGCCCAGGCAGTCCTGGGACCAACGGCCATGGGTGAGCGAAACTACTACCGAGCCGAGCCGTTCACTGGCCCCATCCCCAGGAAATGCCAGGAGCAAGGATACTCAATTCTTCTGATCCCGGTCAGCTTCATCTTGCTCAACGTGGGGATCAACGTGGTGACTATGGTCAGGGCAGGATCTGTGCAGCGCGGTTGGGGGAGCCCTGGGGTCTTGAAGGGGCTGAGGTGGGAGGGCTGCTGGGGTGTGACCGGACAAGGGTTGGATTTCAGGGCTCACCCTGCTCCCGGCCTCCCCCCTCCCCTTCTTCCCTCAACTCTGGAGGCATCTGAAGAGATTCTTGCGGGCACTTTTCAATCGTATTTTCCACAAAGGTGAGTGGGCGCCGGCGTGGGTTCAGGGGATGTGGGCCTGTCCCCTTTCTTCTATCCCTGCCTTGATTCTCAGCCCCTCAGGAACCCAGGCCCTGACCCATCTCGCCTTTCCCCACAGACAAGCAAGCCAGCTGTGTAGGCAGCCATCGCATGTGCATGCGCTGCTCCGTGGATCCCAAGAACCTGTGCTCAAGAGTTTCTTCCCGCTTCTGCCATCGCCCAAGCTTCCTGCTCGGGCAGGCAAACCACCTTGACTACTGCCTGCAGCGGGGCTCGGCGGGGGCGGAGCCGGCTGCCCCCCACCCCCACCCCCCCTCCCCCGCCGCGGGCGAGTGAAGGAGAAGGCGGGCGGAGCGGGAGGCAAAAAGCCTACAGCACCCGGTATTCCCAGGCGGTCTCCCATCCAAGTACTAACCAGGCCCGACCCTGCTTAGCTTCCGAGATCAGACGAGATCGGGCGCGTTCAGGGTGGTATGGCCGTAGACGGGGGCGGGGGCCGCGGGCTGCCTCTTGAGGCCCACTTTCGCTGGCGCTGGCGCCTTAACGCCAGCCCGGCGGCCGGCCCGCCCCGGCAGGGCCCCCTCGCCCGCCCAGGCAGGGGGAACGGAGGTCTCGGGTATCGGGCGGCGGCGGAGGGTTTGGCGACCACCTCCCAGCCCAGGGCGGCCGTGACCCAGCAAACCCTTCGGCGCTTGGCGCCCCGCCCAAGATCCCGCACGTCGCTCACAGGCACGTGGCCCCGGAGGCTTCAGGGCCCGGGGCCCGCGGTCCCTTGGGCCTCGGCCCTGCCCGCCCACGCGGCGCTAGGCGCAGCCCGGCCGCAGCCCGGGCCGGCCCTCCTGCCCGACAGCAGCTGGCCCGAAGCCACTGGGAGCCACCATTGAGTCGCCACGGCCCCTCAGCCCCAGCCAGGCCACCCTTGCCCCCACAGCCCCCGCCGAGCTCAGGACCCCGCCCCTGGTGGCCGGCAGGCCCGGGGAAGCGGCCCCTGCCCTCGATCCCGCTCCCGCACCCGGCCGCGGTGACACGCCAGAGGGGCGGGGTGGTGGGGGGGGGGGCTTCTGTCGGAGGGAGCTGTGGAG